>NW_026623823.1:334295-338847 GCF_030028575.1 Malurus melanocephalus | reverse complement strand
CTGTTACAGGAAAGATGGGATATTGGGAAATACAGCTCAACAGTGGTTCAATGTTTTGCAGCTTGGGATTTTTTCCTAGAAACTGATTCCACTACAAAAGCAACAGATTAACTTTTGTCATTCTAAATGAGGCAGTTAGAAACAAKCAATGATTTAAATGAGGATATATGGAGTGATGTAGTTGGCACAAATGGGCCTCCCCATCAAGTGTCTCCATGTAGGAGATGGATCCAGGAAATCCAGGGAAAARAGTCTCCACCAGAATGGAGAAGCAGCTGCAGTGCAGAGACCAAGTCGCTGTCAAGGACAGAGCTGTGCATGTGGATCCACCTGTCCATTGGAGACTAAAGCACACCCTGGGCTGTGTTCATGTGAATTTGGGAGTATAAACTAGGGAAAAAGAGGGAATAAATTATAGGATTGTCTCACCAAGAAAATATTTTTAACTCCTCAGATGGCCACATCACTGAAGAGCTGCACAAAAGAACCCAAAAGAGATTGCAGGCAAAAAGTCTGTGTCTTCCAAAGAACTGTCCCTGTTTCTTAATCCCTCAGAATCTCAAATTTTTATTATTAAATATCCCTGTCATTTAGACTTGAAGTTTAATATTACATTGCAATTTAAAATAAATCCTCGATCCAGAGTTCTCTTGTCTTTTACCCTTCTGATTCTCTSTCCRGTGCTGTGGGTCGGGAGGGAGGGAGTGGCTGCTCAGGGCTAAGTGGGGTTAACCCAGGACACCACTGAGGCTGCTCAGTCAGGCTGTGGGTCTAGTTCTGATACAACAGGATAAAAATTATCAAAACAAAATATTGCAGGAGAATATATCCCCACAAACAAAGACCAATTCTGAAATACCTTTAGCTCAAAACTGAGTAATTACCCACAAAATAACCCAAAATGTGCTCCAGGTAAAGATGTGCACTGGCAAGGAGAGTTTTCCGAAGTGTCTTCTTCCTTCATGTCTCCGAATCTTAAAATACTGAACATTCCTCTCATTGCGAAAAAGTGGATTAATACAGTAACTGCACYTGAATTATCCCAGGCAGCATGGCCCGTGGTGTCTTTACGATCCTTTTTGYAACAGGCACCGCTGGGCAGGCGGGGAGAGCTCAGCCCTTGGAGGCTCCCGGGGTCACTGAACTCTTGAGCTAATTGACAGAGCAGAACTGGGTTGGAAAAGGGTAGGTTCCTTGAGAGGCAACTGGCGTGGCTAGTTCGGCCCAACCCGCTGGCGACACCGCCCACTCCGCTGCTCATCGGCCCAACCCTGAGGCGAGGCCGCCTCAGCCTATCGAATCCCCGGGCTGTGCCTGCGCGTTCACTTCCGCCGCCACGCCCAGTCCTGGTACTTAGTTCGCGGGAGCTGGGCAGCACGGGGCATTTACACCGCGGCGGGACGCTCTCCGTGATCGGAAMTTTGCTGCTGCACCGCATACCGAAATCGGCCGGAATAAACTTTTAAACGAAATTGGAAGCATTCGAAAGCAGRGCTTTCTTTATCTGCGCAGGACATGCATCGGATATCTCCTCGTTTTGGGGTGYGTCGTGAGACTTTATACCAAGGTATTTATACATTATAATCATTCATAATCATTACAATGTGTTTATGTACTAGATACATCACTTTCCTAGAGCTACTTTGCGTGCTCCTCCTTTCGGAACCTTTTGTGGTCCTGGAAAATCATCAAAAGGAGTTTCTGGTATTCATCTTCGCTGAATGCTTCGACATGAAAGCGCCTTTCCTTTAACTTTGGGTGTGCACTGTTGCTTGCTTGTGAGCTAAAAAAGACGAAAAACTAAAGCCAGAACGAGTGGAAAGGCTACCGACACGTGACAATCTGCCGAGCCGTCCCGGGGCCGCGCCCGGCCAACGGACTCGGCTTACCCGCGTGCCCCTCCTTTTCCTTTTCACTGGTTGCACTTCGTTTATCATCCTCTCTGCATATGTTTACATCCTTTCATCCATTTTGCCCGTGACTCTTCCAAGTTCTACTCAGTAACTTCAGGGGAGCCGAAAATTTCTGTTTTCTGTGTTATTTACCAGCCGAAATGTCTGGGACCCAGGGTGCTCCTGCCRGGCAATCCGAAGCTGCCTGTAGTCCTGATCTGCACTCTAGCAATCAAAGGGTCTTCCCTATCAACCTGGAGGTAATGGATGAAATTCAACGGGATTGTATATCATATATATCTTGTATATCATATATCATATATCATATCATATCAATATAAAAAAGAAAAGAAAGCTGATAAAAAAGAAAAGAAAGCCTTGCAACAGGGTTAAAATGGTCAGATAAAAGCTGATCTTTAATGAAAGCTTTCAGGCGCACAGGAATGGCTATGCTCATGTGTGCAATCAGATTCATACCATTTTTATAACGTTAATTAATTAGGGTATCTGGCAGATGAATCCAACAGGAGATTAAGCTGCCCTCTTGGGTCTGGCCCTTGGGATTCCTCCAGCACCTTCTTTGCTTTATTTCTTGTTAAGAAAAGAAAATGTCCTTGTCAGGAATTCTCTTCTTAAGAATACRACTAAACTAAGTTCCAAGTATGTATTAGGAGGGTTAGCTTATTATTCTAAAACTGAAGAGAAAGGGTAGGAAAAATACCAGGAGCTATATAACCATGTATTAAAAGTCTACAGAGCTACAAATATATGAAAAATGAATAAAAAGCAAAAATCTTTAGGCATCAATGTCATACTATACTGGCCTTTTGGCATGCCTGATTGCATTAATATGTGAGGAGTTTTCCTTGTAATTTTGTCTTTTTGCAAGCAATATTAAGGTAAATTTTAGTAAAAGCTTAAAGTAATGCTTTGATTTTGATGTGGACTCAATTAAGGGCTACTGGACTTCACAGAACTTTGAGGCACTGCTGAAAAAGAAGTGCATTTCAGAGCAGGGTATGTGGAAACACCACTGGATTTTGTTCCTTTTTAGCATCATGGATATTTCTGTTGCATGACAGAGTGTTTATCTATAGAACACATACAAATTTGTTGACTGTAACTCTGACCACACAAAATTACTTTCGAGTCACATTTGCATTGTGGAAACATGCCTCCAAGAATGGGATGTATTGGCTCATTGTTCAAAAAGTAAAAGTGTCTCAAGAAAGGCATCAATAAATCAAAAGGCTGTCAGCAACCCTTGGTTCCATTGGCATCCCTGTGCCACAGCACATCAAACCAGGCATTTTTCTGGTGGCTTGTAGAAATAAAACACAGCCACAGTGTCTGTTGGTTCCTGTTAGAGCAAAAGGATGTCAGAACATGACACAGTGATTTGAAGTTTGGCTTGTCCATGCACTTGGACTGACCAGGTACTTTCCTAGCTCTGTAAAGAGATTAAAAACAGTGTCCCCTTGTTCGTGGCTGTTCTCAGGAATGCTCCAACTCCTGCTGTGATGCTGCAAACTGCAAACCCACACCTGGATCACAATGTGCTCAAGGACTGTGCTGCAAAAATTGCGAGGTACACAATGCTTTATTAAACTGAATTGTTGCTATTCACTAGGATTTTGTAATGTTTGAAAAGAGCTATTCTAGTCCTTTTGACAGATTTTCAAATGACATTCACCAGCTGATAGCTTGTAAGAAGAGAATTTGTCTTTTTTAAAATCACTAAATATTCCCAGTTGTCATTGTTCCACACTGGAACTTGCACTGTTGCAAACTATTTAAGTGTCCTTCCTCTGCTTGCAGTTTAAAGTGGTATCAGTAAAGTGCACAGAAGAAAGCTATTTCTGTCAAATTGAATACTGCAACGGAAGCATTGCCAAGTGTCCGGATTATGTTTTCCCATGCATCAACAGCGAGACTTACTGCTACTATGGAGTGTGTGAGAGTTTTAAGTCATACTCTGAACCTCCATATGGGAAAGGTATGTTTATAATTTTATGTAAAGCCATTTGTAGTCTCCTCATAGATATTTCCAATTTTTCTTTTACTTACTCATGTTTTTCATTCTATGTAGTGGCCAGTGGCTTACTGGGATTAACTGAGAAACCAGTTAAAATATTTTCTCACTCTATGTTTCAAAACAAAATTTCTCATCTGCAGCTTTGTGAGGGCAGAAACAATATGGGAAATTTTACTAAATTCATATTTTAGGAAAGGGAAAAAATGTTTTGTATTTATTAAAGGTATAGGAAGGCAAAGAAGATGGGCAGATCAGTTGTGAGTAAGCAAAATACAAAACAAATTTTTCTGTTTTAGACTTTTTGAAAAATATGTGCAAAAGGAAAAGGTTTGTACATCATAGGGTGGTTAATGTAGAAAGAACTTTTGATAACATAATGCCTAATTTACTTTTCTGATTGTAGCATTTTGCAAATTTCAGTGACGTTTCTAATTTTAATATACAACAATTTGAAGACTGTAGTTATTACAATAGAAAGGTGTTTCTATTAAAAAAAAACCAGCTTTGATATTTTAAATTKCATTTTTTAAATTCTTTTTCTCTAGATACATCACTTCGGGATGGGCTGCTGATTTTCTTCTTCCTTGTGCTGCCAGTAGTCATCCTTGCTGCAGTAGCAGTAGTG
>NW_026623823.1:332255-333325 GCF_030028575.1 Malurus melanocephalus | reverse complement strand
CAGGTAAGTGCTGCATGGGAGAGGAAGGGGCAGAGAGAGTTAGGTGTAGGTATAAAGCCTAGAAACGGTTACAAAATGGTAAAGAACCAGCTTAGAAAAGTCAGTTGTCTCAAGTCATGAAATACTAAACACAGTGTGTTTTCCACACACAGGCAGCCAGTACAAACCCAGCTTCCTGCAGTTTCCGTTGGGACCCCAACGACCCCCAGTCCCAGCGATACTAAAGTGAAATGTTTCTTGGGAACTAGAAACCAGTTCGGACAAGTAACAGGCCTGAAAAACAAACTAAAGGATTTCAATCCTCCAGTGCTGTCCTTGTGCAGCCCAAATGCCTTTGGAAAGCACATCCCTCTGGAAAGGACTGGATGACAAGAGACACTGAACACAGATCCTGCTGGCTGTGTTTGTGCCTCCTCTACCTCACAGCTTAGTTTTATAAATCAGAAGCCTGAAGTTCGACCCGCACAGGATTGAACCTGTGCTGGTGTCTTCCACGGTGCTGCCTCACTCTCAGGCCAAAGAAAAGTTAATTCAGTTAATCACAGACATAATTGGTTCATCTCTGATCATATGCTGCTGTAAGAATTCATAGACTGGAGATGTGCACTTTACTTCCTGGGCTGTTCTCTCCTCAGGATGCTGCCAGGGACTCCAAGGCCTGCAGAGCCAGGCCTGGGGACAGTCCCTGTGTGCTGCTCTGCCACCAGCCTGCCATCAGCCCTACCAAAGCTGGGACCCAGAGCCCACTTCTCACAACCCACCAGCTGTGTCAGCTTCCATTCCAGGTAGTTTGTAAAAGTAACCTCATGTGGGGGCACCAGAAATTCTGTAGGTCATGTCCCTGAGTCTCAAACAACCCATCCATCACTTCTGTTACAGGAAAGATGGGATATTGGGAAATACAGCTCAACAGTGGTTCAGTGTTTTGCAGCTTGGGATTTTTTCCTAGAAACTGATTCCACTAAAAAAACAACAGATTAACTTTTGTCATTCTAAATGAGGCTGTTAGAAACAATCAATGATTTAAATGAGGATATATGGAGTGATGTAGTTGGCACAAATGGGCCTCC
>NW_026623823.1:316124-330348 GCF_030028575.1 Malurus melanocephalus | reverse complement strand
CTTATTATAAACTGGTAGATCATGTAAGACCCTTCCTAGAGCTTCCTTAAAGCACCTTCCAGTACATAAGGAGGCTCCAAGGGAGCTGGAGAGRGAYTTTGGACAAGAACATGGAGTGAGAGGACAAGAGGGGATGGCTTCACACTGAGACCACTGGGTTATTTTGGATATTGGGAAGAAATTTCCTGTGAGGGTGCTGAGGTGCTGGTAAAAACTGTCCAGAGATGCTATGTCTGTCCCATCCTTCCAAGTGTGCAAGGACAGGTTGGATGGATCTTGGAGCAATCGGGGACAGTGGAAGGTGTCCCTACCCATGGCAGGGGTGGCACTGGATGGGCTTTAAGGTCCATGGTTCTGTGTGTTGATCTCAGACATTACTGAGCAGCCTGGATAGTAAAGTTGTTTGTGTTCCTGTCTAGATTTGTTTTCATGTCAGGCTCAGAACCAGTTCACAAGCTCCTCGTTCCTGTAGAGCCTTTCTCCTGCATGTTGCTCTCAGAAATTTTTACTTGAACTGTTTAAAGATAAAATTGTCTGGTTCTGTTCTTTTTTCAGATTCCTTGGGCTTCTGTCAGTTGTTTTTAGAGTGTCCAGTGGAATGCTGCCTGCAGAGGAATCGCCTCAGAAGTGATCCTGTGCCTGAGCAGACAATACATTTAATGGCAAGGAAAATAGAAATGCCAGATCTCAGGAAAAACGCCTGGGAGCAGCACAGTCTCATTCTGAGTAGTTCTGATTGCATCTCAGAGGACAAGTATGTTACTGAATTGATCCTGGAGTTGTACCTAAGTGCTATTTTCAGTGGTAGAAGCTTCTTACTGTATTGACACAGTGTGTAAAAATATTCCCAGTGGTGATTTTTGGAAGCCAGGCAGTTGCACACAAGCCAGGCTCACTGGGAACTCACAGCCACCATCCTTTGCAGAGTTAACCTCAAAACTCACTGCATTCCTACCCTGCCATTGAAAATCTGTGTAAATTGTCTGAAACACTAAGGCTGGAAATAATCTTAGTTGTAATTGTTTTTCATCTCAGATTGTTTCACTGATTGCCTCAAAAATTTAACTGAAAACTTGCTGTTTTCTTTCTGTGGCATCATCTGAAAAGAAAAAGCTCAGTCTATGTGTTTGATTGCTGTGATTTACTCTGTTGTTTGTTTCTTAGTGAGCAGATCATGAACTTGCTGGTCACTGCTTTGGAAAATCCAGAGAGGCCAAACGAGGAGGACACAGAGCAAAAGGTAGCACTGCTGGGCYTCAGGGCACAGCTTTGGGTGCTGACTAAGGGTGTTGCTAATGTGTTGTTTTCAAAATTCAAATAAATTTCAAGTGTTTGCTTGTTTTCTTCCTTCCTGGTGGCCCTGGCCAGGAGGCAGCTCGAGCCATCTGTGCAGCCAGTGCTGTCCATCAGGCTGACCAGGCATGCAGGAGAGTCATCTCTCAGGCAATGCAGGATGCCAAAGGTAACTCCTCTACCTCTCCTACCTGTCCTAGGTGCTAACTGGCAATGGAAAACTGCCTCTGGAATTCCCTTGGGGTAAACTGTTCAGGAATCCTATCCCAGCAGGTRTATCTGAGGCAATCACCTTCACAACTGTGATCAGAGTTACTTGTGGAAGTTTGTAGATTTGAAAACCAGTATGTTTATTAATGGTATTAAATACAGCTTTAATAAAATCTTTTAGTACAGAGCAGCATTTTAGAGATTTAATGCTGTTTTGGGCCACATGTCAATAAGGTGATGGGCTTTGCAGTCTGCACTGGTTTGCTCCTAAGATTTATATGAGGAACAACTCAGTGTCCTTAACTGAGAAGTTCAGGCTTCTCTCTATGAGCAGGGACAGGATCCAGGGAATGGCTGGAGCTGTGTCATGGGGGTTTAGGGTGGATCTCAGGAAAAGGTTCTTCTGTCCCCAGAGGGTGCTGGCACTGCCCACGCTCCCCAGGGAATGGTCCCAGAGCTCCAGGAGAGCATTTGGACAGCACTGCCAGGGATGCTCAGGGGGGATTGCTGGGCTGTGTGTGTGCAGGGACAGGAGCTGGACTGGGTGATCCTTGTGGGTCCCTTCCAGCTCAGGATATTCTGTTGTTTTGTCTCTAAGCAGGAAGCTAAAAGTTTGGCTTTAATTTTCTTTTAGGTAAAAACGTTCTCCCAAGTGAGATGAAGAGCCTGGCAGAAGAACTCAACAAATTGAAAGCAGAATTTCTGGACGACTTGAGRCAAGGAAAGACACTGAAATATTCTGACCCTGCTACAAGTGTAATTTCTTCATTCCAATATGAGGCAACCAATGTAGTAAATAAATAYATTTTTAAATAATGATATGGAGAATGTTGAGTGTTTAGGAGTTGAGTATTTCAAATGCAGTACTTGGAGCATGGCTGCTGAGTGATCTGAGGTAAAACTCTTCCTTGGCGCCTCTGTGCCTCCTCTTCCCATGATATGGAAGAGGAACAGTCAAATCAGATCTAATCAAACTGTTCTTGGCTGTGGAGATCAAGCCAAGAGCAAACCATCCTTGGAAATTCCATAGAATCAGAAAGAGTTAACCCGGGAGGAGCATTTGGAAAATCACCAGCTCCACCTATGGAAGGATATGCAATTAAGAATTGATGTGAGACCTAATTAGAAAGTGTTATTTTATTCATATCTTACAAAAGCAAAGCTTCACAACATGAACTACACGAGATAGAGTTATTTCAGAATTAACCTTGTCATCTCAAAAACGTTCACTAACATTAAAATTTATTTTACAAGTCTAACAGGTTTCATTTTTGCATAAAATCTGCTCTTTACACTGAAATACATATTATTAACAAAGTAGGTACTTAGAAGCACACACATGAAAGATTGCTCAATGAAAAATGCTTCAGCAGGGGAGATTTCCTGCAGCAGAACATCCATTTGCTGTAGATTTTCAAAGAAGCTTARAATTAGTAGAAAACTTGCCAGTGAAGACTTCTAAATTACATTCCCTTCGTCAAATAAAAAACCAAAAAGCAAACCCACCCAAACATTCTGTAACAAAACAAACACTAACAGATTATTTGGCTGGAAAACACTGCTGGAAAGTGTCTCCCAGCACTGAGTTTTATATTAAAATGTCAATCAACATTTTATGTCTTAAATCCTCTTCATCTAATCATGTGTCTGTGAAAAAACAACTGGTTTTGCCTATTGTCTGCTTCGCAGTTGAAATATTAAGTGAGATAATGATGTTCAAATATTTGCATGTTCATTGGAATATTCAGTCTCAAATAATGTGTATTAAGAGTGCTATAAATAGTGCATGTTAAAAATGTCCACAAAACCATAAAATAAGCTATGACTATTAAAACAAACCCCCCACAAAGTTTATGTTTTGGAACTACAGAACTTAACAGAACCAAGCTATGGAAAAATTCCATCTCCTTCCCAGACTTCCATTATTAACAGGTAAAAAGCTRATCACCCACCACCTTATAAAATAAGGATTTGGGGTTTTTTTTTTACAAAAAAAGAAAAAACAGTTAAGTGCAGTGTAGCACATGGAGGACTAAATATGAAAAGTTCCTCTAAGGACTCAATCCCAGAATCCTGGACAAGTCTCCCTCACTGATTCTGGATAAGGCCTGCTTGTGCAAGGGATCCTACTCCAAAACAATTTGCCAGTCCAAACTCTCTTTAAACTATAGTCAATTATGTGTACAAATTATGAAAAACAGGGAAAAACACCTTCCAAAGCTCCTCAGTTAACAGAAGGGGATAATGATGTCAAGGAATCATTTGGCACAACCAAACACACAGGGTGATCATGGAATACAAACAATCCTAGTCCTGGGTAGGATACAAGAGATCCACCCCAGGGATCTGGGTGCAGAGCTAAGGAATGACACCAAAGCTGCTGCTCCCCAAGAACCCCTCTGCAACRAGGAGTTTGCCCAAAGAAACAGGAAAAAGTGTTTTATCATTGCTCAACTGTTTGTAGATGTCCCAGCTGATCTTTCCCTTCATTACTCAAGAGCAGAGCCAACGGTATCCAGGCAGCAGCAGGAAAGTCCTTCCAAACAACAATTTGGGGATTGGCTTGGGGATATCCCCAAGGCTTGGGGATAGATTTTTCATACAGAGTTCTGTTATTAAGAACATATATTCCCCACAGCAGAAGATCCCCTCCTAAATGAGGGCCCCTTTTCCATGAGATCCTGGAGGCTTCCTCTTGCTCCCAGCCATCCTTAGTTTTGTTCAAGGCTATCATAGTTCAGGAATCATTTCTCTAAATCACGAAACAAAGAAAAAGCTCTAAAAATGTGAACACTGCCAACAGAAGCCCTAATGGATCAGAAACCACATCTGTGCACATGGAAGTTACTCTCCCTATGATACAGGAGGGAGAAAGCCACAGACCAAGGTGAACTTGTGATCAGTGTCACTCAGTACTGGAAGGTGCTCCCTGCAGCACCACCATTCCACAAATTTCCTTGGAAAACTTGCAAAAGYATAGGAATAGGAGATTGCATCATCTATCAAAAAGGCAAGGAAAACCACTTCCATAAATTACTAACTGTAAATGTCTTCAAGAGGAATGTGTTCTCCTTATACTGTATTTCAGCCAAAATTCAATATGTGATCAAAGAGAGCCACCATTTCTGCCTCTTTGATTGGAAAAAAAACTACTCAGGAACAGTAATTTCCAACTGGATTACAGCTCAGTCAGATTTTAGTCCTTAGCATATAGGATTCTCCATGCACACACAGTTACAGTTGTACTTATAAAATAAATCCTAAAAGTATAAAGCAACAATGAGATATTTCAGAATTACAGAGCATCATGATGAAAAATGGAAATTACCTTCTGTCTTACAAACCCACCAAAATGAATTCTGAACCAGGCCTGAAAACAAAACGATTTTTTTTAGGAATGACAGTGTTATTGTTCATCTTCACTACACTGGAACCACTTCAGTGGCAGATTTCTGATCTTGTTACTACAAGCCAAGAAGCAGTTCCTTAGCACAGAAATTCAACAGCAGATAAGTCAGGTAGAGAGAAACAAGTCTGGTATCCAAATTTCTATTTAAATAAGGTCAAAACTATTTCTACAGCTAAAATACTTAAACAGGTRGTTTTCCTGCACTGATCTTACCCTGATCATTGGCATTTTTCMATTGGCTTCAGGAAGTTTTAGCTCTCACAACAATATAAATTTGMATAAGCCAAACATTTGCTATTCAGATTCCAATCTCTGACTTGTGGAGCATTAATAAAATCTTCTTGCTTTAAAGAAAACATGGTTTGCTGATAGGAAAAGGGGAATATATAAGGGAAGCTTTAATTTGTCTCAAGTAAGACAAACCAAGGTAAAAGTGCATGTCTAAATAGGGGAAAAGTAACAGTTCTTCCTTTATTTTTGAGGTCTCAAATTCTTACCTAGCACATGAATTAATAATTTTGCTTGGCTGTTTTATTTAGGTTTATGTTAAAGTGCCTGTCCTTTAGCCTGAGGGCTTCTAAAGATGTACAGTATGAACCAAAGCAAACAACTTGTAACCATTTGTCACCTACARATCCTAAATAACTTCAGTGTAGTCAGCCAGTTTTCCTTTGCATCCTACRTGGAACCCAGAAAAAGCCAGAGATCCTTCCCCTTATTCCCAGCACACTCAGAGCACATCAAATCTGGGAGAGRGGACAAACCAGGCCTCTGAGTCAGCTGAAGTTTACAATAAATTGGATTATATGACTCTCAAACACACAGGCAACCTCTCAGTTGTAGACTGGTCCTATGCAAAACTGAACAAAAGAGTTTKAATTTGTAAACTTCTTGCTTGTTTCTATCAGAACTTCTATCAGCAGGACAGAAGTCTAATTGTGCAAATTTTAAAYATCTGTACAACTCAGTTTAAGGCAGTTAGAAATCTCACAGAATATATATTAGTTCTACAGGCTCTTCATTAAGTCTCTTTAAAAATTGCCTCCTCTGAAAAAGAATGACATGTAAAATTTTGGTAGAGTGTAGGTAAAATAAGGTATCTTACTTTTTTTGTTTCTGTAACTCATGAATGACAGGCTTTTAACTATTTTTTCCTACCAGTTTTATTCACAATAACCTTCTAGTTTTGTGCTAATAGTTAAATTAGTGTTTAAGCCCTAACATGAAGAGTTTAGACTACACTAAACAGGAACTTACTACTAACCTTCATCAGATTAAAGCAACTTTTACATCAAATGGAATTTGTAYRTGAAAGTTGCTTYGGTTTGTTTGAGTTAGCCAAGTTTTTAAGGATTTCTCCAAAGTAACCTTACAGAGTGATAGAATGGTTGGGGTTGGAAGGGACCTTAAAGGAGGGACACCTTCCCTGTCCCAGGTTGTTCCAAACCCTGTCCAGCCTGGCCTTGGACACTTGCAGGGATCCAGGTCTGGATCCTCACCATCCTTCTAGGGAAGAATTCCTTCCCAATATCCCATCTAACCTTGTCCTCTGTCACTTTGAAGCCACTCCTTGCTTGTCCWATCACTACATGGACAATGAGAAGTCACTGCATTGACTTTTCATATTTTATGGACAATAGATCTTGTCTTGCCTAGTAAACAGTCTGRGAATTACATCCTATGGTTCAGGACACATGCTCTGCTTCTCCATTTGCAGAATGTTTATTGGGATTAAGTGCAACCAACTTAAATTTAGCAACCAAAGCATGAAAATGCATTCCAACCCTTACAGCACTCTGAGCTTTTTTGAAAGGCTACATTTAAAATAACAACCAAATCTRATACAAAATTTCCCTGGCAAGTTTTACAAGAACACAGAAATCAATTCGCCTCCTTTGTCAAACTAAATAACGTGAAGATTCCTTACGGGAATGTGCAAGCTTTCCATCAGCAAGTATGAAAAATAGACTGTAATATGTTAAAAAACTAAACAAAAGCATGTTCTCAGTCAATGTTGATTATGTTGGCCTCTTGCAAAGTGGCAAGCAAAGTCGTACTTGTTTTTACACTTACACCCACAAATGTTACACTGGAAAGGGTTTTCAAATCCGTGGCATCCCATGTGGATKGTGTAAAGGATGTTGTCTGCAAAGTACATGTCACAGTGTGGGCAGTGGTGCAGGAGCTGAGGGTCCTGCACTGGGAGGGTTGGAGCTGGAGTACTGGGCTGGCTGTTACTGATACTGGGTGTACTGGTGTGGGCACTGTGGTCACTGCTGGGCCCGGCCACGGGGCTATAGTTCCTCTGATTGTGTGCTGGCCGGGAATCAGGGCTGGTTGGAGAGGAATTCTGAGGAATATTTGCTGACACAGCTGAAACTACTGCAGGTGCAGCAGGCTGCTGTATCATGAAAGGCTTTTCATCTTGACAGGAAACAACGTCAGGAGAGGCTGGATTTTGGTTCTCGGGTGGCAAGCTGGACAACTGTCCTGCTAACGTGGAGAGCTGRTTTAAAGGATTATCCACCATGAGGTCTTGTGGATCTCTTGGCAAGCCACCACTCTGAGTTGTTTTTGTCATGCCGTCGTACGCCTCAGTCTGGATATTGGGGATTTCRTGAGTGAAATCATTAAGGTAGTCTGGTTTCTGCACCACCATGGAAGGCGGACTCAAATTAATCAACGCTCTTCTGCTGTAGCTCAAATTGCTGGTCTTCTTCTGCAGAACCCCCCACATCTTCTTGCTGCTCAGGGAAGATCTCGTCCCCTTGATGGGCACCATCTTGTGCTTGCGCCGGCGGTGGTGGGACAGGTTGCTGCGGTCGCTGCAGCGGAAGGAGCACAGCTCACACTTGTAGGGTTTCTCCCCGGTGTGGGATCTCATGTGAGCCTCCAGGTGACGTTCATAGGCCGAAGCAAAGGGGCACAGGTGGCACCTGTGAGGCTTCTCCCCTGGAAAATCAGAACAGATTATCCCATAGCACCTGGGAGTGCCTGGAAAAGGCTTTGTGTGGGACACTGAGTGGCTCACTGTGATCTGCTCATCAAACTTCAGTCACTGTCAGCCTCAAGCTCAGCTGAGCATCCTGGGGAGTGGAGAACACTGGGACAGGTCTGCCTTACCCAAGGGATCATCAGCACAGGGAAAAATCCTGAGTGGAATTCACACAACACATAACCTGCCTGGGAATTGCAGCAACAACACCAAGGACTGAATGCAGTGATGTTTGTGGTGCCCTCAACTGGATCCAACCTCTCTACAACCCATGGTGTGCACAGGACCAGGGAGACAGAGGAACATCTGTATCACCAAAATGTTACTGTTCTTCATAACTGTGTTTGAACAGTGAGGGGGAGTCCTTGTGGGACCTTCCAAATATCCTTATTTTTAATTGTCCTGGAAMTACCACCTAAATAAAGCATTCACACAGGCAGCCACACAAGAACTGAGCTTAGATAAAGGATCCTGTGGCTAAAGAGTTATAACAGAAAACAAAAGCCAGGTATTCCCTAGAGAGCTGTGGGCCCTCCCACATATGAGGTGGGATGATTATCAGAGTGACCATCATCTCCTTTTTGCACAGGCAGAACTTTGCTCTTCTATTAAATGAAATTTATAGATACATAAGTTAACTTTCAAAAAAATACTCAGAAAGATTTATAACATAGTAACTGCCAAAACATTTGTAACACAGCACTTTAAGGACTTCTGATTTTCCCTTGATGGACTGGTAATCTAGGAGGATCAATCCAGGGTCACACAGATCCAGGTCTGAAATGCCTAAAGGATTTGATGTGTGTTCAGGTGCTGAAATGAAAGATCATCTTATCCTTCCTATCTAGAGCTCCAGCTCAATTTCTAAATCTCTGTCATGCAACTGATGGGCATCAGTTTGGAATCACAACCTGGGATACCAAAGAGACTTCATTTTTTCCCCCTACATCACTGGCTCTCCAAGAAGAAAGAAATAAATTTTTGTGCTACCTCCAAGTATCTTCTTTGCACCAAGTGAAACCATGATTTCTCCATGAAMACATCTATGTATTCATATACACATGCAAAGATGTGTAAAGACCTGGAGATTTGGTACAATGGTGTGAGAAGACTGATAAATACTTCCCTATATTCACACAAAATTTACCAATCTGAATGGTCTCAGTTCATTCCAAACTGGTTACATAGAGATAAAAGTTTTGCATCACATGTAGCACAATATAGCTGGTGAATTACTCATTATCTGCTGTCAGRCTCAGCACGAAGTCAATCCTGCAGTAGGTTGCAATTAATAATATTAATAATAATGGTTGCAAGACCATGCCAAGGTCACAATTACTTTGGTAGATGTCCAGGATGCAGTACCTGTTTATTTACATTGCTCTGAGGCTGTGAGTCAGCTGCCACTTCCCTGTTTTATTGCTGACTCATCTGAGCCTTCACAGCACAAGCAATCCAACTCCTGGCCCTTTGCCATGCTTCCAAGCAAAACAACACTCAGGCCTTGGACCCCCTTGCCCTTGAGTGAAAAAAACAAAACAAACCAGGAAAACCAAACCAAAATAACTTTTTTTTTTGTTCTGGAAGACACAAGAGAAGAATCTACCAGGTCTTCAGAATCTGAACCTCAGAACTCTTTGATTTCTAGCTGGTTGCCATTTCCTATCCCATTATGCCCTGTTGAAACAAACCAACACTGCAGGGCCAGGGCAAGGAGCACTGACTTCCCCAAAACCCATCCAGGGATGCAATGTGGAAGCAATGTTTCCAGTAAAGTGGGATCTGACTATGATCTAACAGATGACTAACTATCTGAGGACAGCTACAATTACATCCCAGTTACAATACTTCACAGTGAATCCAAAATGCCACTGCCCAAGACCACTGAAATGAGACACCTGGAAATTTTGGGATAGTACAAACCAGACTGGAAACCTGTAAAAACTGTCATTCTCTGCAGAACACACTTTTTTCTTGCTACTCAACAGCCTAAAATTTTTCYGTATTGGTGTGATACACTTGACAGACTTCACAAGCACATTTTTTTCCTCTCATTTGCCATGAAGTTGGAGCTGTCAGGAACAGTTCAGAACTAAACAAGCCACAGTAGGTTTCTTTCTCATCACTGTCATCAATCACTTACTTGATGATATGTCCTCACATTTAAACATTCTACCAATAACTTTATTCTTATTACTATGTTTTGTACTTCCACATCTAGAATGTTGTGCAGAACAAGAGTATTTTTATAGCTAAACAACAGAGGAAGAAAAGCCCCTATAAATCTCCACATAGCAACAGTATAATTGTCACTTTTCTCATCAGCACAGAAAAATGARRTTATTTTTAGGGCMCTTCRATTTATATTGATGTTTTTGTGCTARCTTTACTTCCATATAGTTACTTATAATAATAAATGTCAGTAAGAATTTGCACAGTTTAAATAGGTACACGGCACACCTTTACAAAAATAGACTATAAAAAACCCCCAACCCCCATTTACTGTTAAGATCTCTCACACTGCTTCAATTTTCCAACTCCTGACATGCAAATCTCARTGCTGAGTGAATAGCCCAAGGCCTCTGGGCCAAGTAGAGCAGAACATTCCATACCTGTGTGAATCCTGATGTGCTCTATGAGCCGTGCCGTTCCTTTGCTGGCGTAGTTGCAGTATCGACACTTTAACTTTCCATCAAATGTCCTTTCAAACCCATCCACCAACATTCCTGAGTTTTCATCCAGTGAAACTTCAACAGAAGGATGATCCAGACCATTCTGATCCCCTTCTGTCCCAGCTGTGAACAATGCAACACAAATTTTAATGAAGAATCTGTGTGATACCATCTGTCAYGCTGTGAGCAAATGCCAAAGAGCTTTTTCTTCACTATGCCCTTGGTCTTTAAATATGGAGAACTATAAAAGCATACTGTGATTAAAACAAAGGCATTTTTCACATATTTTGTGATGTGAAAATGACTACCAGAAATGCTTCCATAGAGCTGCAGCATTATCTGGACTGTGAACAGTGAAGTCACTCTCAAAAAAATCAAATTTATGGTACTGAAATCAGCTCACCTCCCTGGAGAGTCTCTACTTCTTTGTCACCAGTAACTGATCCAGAAATCATATTGACATGGTGAGTCTGYTGGGTCAGATATTCCTGAAAATCTTTCACAAAATCCAGCGGTTCTGCCTTCTTTTCCCCCATATTGATTCTTTCATTTACAACCTCTCCTGCCYAGAAAGGAAAATGTTTTCAGAACACAAGAGTCATTGAATTTGAATGCACTCGTAAAAACAAGTTCAGATTTTAGGTTGGATTTTTTTAAGTGAAGAATTACTTTTATCACACAGTACAACGTACCAAAGATCACCAAATACAAGTTCTGGGGAAATTGTTTTCATCAACAGTAACATAGTAACAATATCAAATTGGATAAAAAGACAAAATCATCAAAATCAACTTCCCTTTAAAAAAAAAAATCATACCTGAATTTTAGTTCCCTGTTAAGTAGCAAACATGCTCTAAAATGTACCCCAACACGTCAGATAAAAAGGACAGAGCACGGCCTCTCCACTTTTTCTGGAAGGGATAAAARGGAAATTTGAGTCCATTGCTCTTCTCAAACCCCTTGAATTAAAAGAAAGAAACTTGAAAAATATTTATGTTTGAAAGACACGCTCTAACATTCTGCTGCTCTAAGTTTTATTAAAACAATTACAATTCCMGCAAAAACTTCAAAGACTGTATCCCTTCCTGTACGTCACCTGAAGGACACTTCTGTCTCACTGACTGTTTTTCCAATGAACATCTGGCTCCAAAAAATCCCAGATTTGGGTCAGTCAAATGAAATGTTAGGAAACCAACTGAATGTCGGTCATTAGTAAAGAAGAAGCCTTAGAGAAAGCACTACTTCAAAGCTCTCCCAGAATTTTACTTTCGTATCCTGAGTACAAGTCTCAATCCATTCCATTATTTTGAACTGAAATAACTAAAATATTCACCAGAAATCAGTRGTGGACTGTAAATAACAAACCTTTATAAAGCCTCAATTCATAATGAATTTGGGATACAGCTGGAAGGAGGATAACGAGTCTGTCACATTATTCCTGCAGATTATAATCCAAAATCATTTACAATGCTACAATTTCAATCAGAATATCCTTTATTTTTTTAATAGCTACTTAGGTGACCCATAGAAACTTAAGCTCTGATTTGCAGACCACATTTAAATATCATCTCTTGTGTGTCCAAAGCTCATCCAAAACAAGTGTTTKTTCATTTYTGGCATCCASATGGGAATGTTCTTCCACATCTTACCTCATTGTGTTCAACTCCCAGCATTTATTATTAAGTTCAATTGGAACACATCTTTATGTCTTTATCTCACCTACCCTCTTTCACGTGTCACCAGCCTCCTGTAGGCTTAGGTTAATTTGTGTTCCATTTGTTGGTGTCTCCTGCAATGAAACAAAGACATCAGGATATGAATTATAATATTACAGGTATTTATAATATAAAAGCTATGAAAAGAAAAACAGGACAAAAAGAAAAACAGGACAATATAACGAAGAATCTTGACCAGGCCAACTTTCCACAAATATAATAAGAAATAACAATTTAAAATGAAACCATTCTAAACACTGAATAGTTCAATGTGAAAGAACACCAAAGGTTGATGTTATCAGAGGAGAATMTGTGTGTGTCTCTGTGTAAGGCACTAAAACGTATTTCCTAGAATCATGGAGGGGGTTGGAAAGGACATTAAAGAACATCCAGTGCCACCCCTGCCATGGTAGGGACACCTTCCACTATCCCAGGGTGCTCCAAACCCCATCCAACATGACCTTGGTCACTTCCAGGGACAGGACAGCCACAACTTCTCCAGTCACCCTGTGCCAGGGCCTCCCCACCCTCACAGGGAAGAAATGCTTCCTGATATCCCCCTGCTTCCTGATACCCAATCTAAACCCACTCTCTTTCAATTTGAAGCCATTGCCCCTTGTCCTGTCACTCCAGACCCTTGTAAATAGTCTCTCTCCATCTTTCTTGTGTTCTTTCACATATTGGAAGGCCACAATTAGGTCACCCCAAAGCCTTCTGTTTCTCCAGGCTGATTTTTGAAAGAAGATCACATAAAACCTCATAATCAGGTTGGACATCAACTGCATAAAACTTTCTTTCTCTATCTCATTGATTTAACATGAAAACACCCTCCTTTACATAAGTGTAGGGAAGTCACCACAATTTAAACACGATGCAAAAGCTCACATTTGTATACTCAAGCACTTTYGCAATTTTATGTGGTATTTTCTAAAGCTGTACAGCAGCAGCTCTCCTTCTCAGGGGAGAATGACACACTTCTGATCCTTGCTGTGTCACTCCTGCAAACCACAAAATGCAACTGTAATTATCAGAAACTGAGCAGCCCAGCTCATGTTTCACACGTCAGGGATGGGCTGATCACAGCGGGTGTTACCTGAGCTCTGCTGATACAACCACACCTTCTCCAGCTTCACACAACCAGGAGTAAAGAGAGCACTGGTTACTCATTTTGTAGCCAGGAACAACTGCTGGACTGAACAGTGGTCATAGCACTGAGGTGGGCTAAGTTTGCTGTCAAAGAATGTGCCAAGATAAAATATTCGACCTAAATAGTTCTGCTAAAGAAAGCAGCTCATACAGAACTACTGTAGTTTCACACAAACAATAATAATTAATCCTGCAGTAATTATAAGAGAAAAAAACAACGAGGACATGTATGCAATAAGAGAATAAAATTCCTATGAGCATATGTACACATCCTGCTTTCTTTTAAGGAATCCAGGGTAAAAAAGAGGAGCAATTCTCTGTTCCATCTTTTTCAGGGCAAATAAATTAACGCAGGAAGGATCCTGAACTCCATCCAAGCCCTTCCCGGTGCTCCTGAAGGAGTTTTGACCGTGCGAAGGAGGAGTGAATCACAGCGTCGGTGTCAGCCCATGACCTGTCATCAACCCCCACCACCCCCGGTCGATCCCGGCCTCCTCCTCCTCCTCCTTCCTCCGCCCCACGCCAGGGTGGGAAACGACACGGCCGTGGAAAAACTCCTGTAAACCCTCTCCTGTCCCGTTCTGGGCTCCTCGGGACAGGAGAGACACGGAGCTCCAGGAGAGCATCCAGTGAAAGGCAGCAAAGATGCTGAAGGGACTGGAGCATCTCCCTGCCGAGAATCGGCTGAGGAAGGGACTGGAGCATCTCCCTGCCAAGGAACGGCTGAGGAAAGGACTGGAGCATCTCCCTGCTGAGGAAAGGCTGAGGAAGGGACTGGAGCATC
>NW_026623823.1:290901-315740 GCF_030028575.1 Malurus melanocephalus | reverse complement strand
AGAGGAGCCCCCAGCCCTGGTGTCCCTGTCCGCAGGGAGGGATCCGAGCAGGGATCCGATGGCACCCGAGGGACGGGCAGCGACTGATACACAGCAAATTCCATCTGAACATGAAGAAGAAAAACTTCTTTCTGTGATGGTGACAGCGCTSGAACAGACTGCCCAGAGAGGGTGTGGAGCCTCCCTCACTGGAGATATTCCAGAACCTGTGCCATGTGTGCTGGGAGGGCCCTGCTTGAGGAGGGAGGTGGGACYGGAGAGATTCTTTCCAACCTCACCCACYCTGTAATTCCGTGATTACAGCGATCCTGTGATCTCTGTGATTCTATAACTTCTGCGATTCCTGTGATTCTTCTGATTTCTGTGTCCCCCGGTTTCAAATCAAGTGAGCAGCCGCGGGGCTGCGCCGCTGACCCGGCCCCGCTCCCGGCGGAGCTGCGCGGCCCTCCCCAGGCACCGTCCCCCGCGGCAGAGAGGAGCCCCAGAAGGAGAGGAAAGGAGAGGGGAATTAGAGAGAAAGGGAGGGGAATGAGCAGGAAGGAGATGAAAAGAGAGGAAAGGAAAGAACAGCCAGCACTCACCGCCGCCGCCCCGCGCCGCTCCCGCCTCCCGCCGCCGCCATGTTTGTTGTGCCTCCCCCGGCCCGGCCCGGCCCGGCCCCGCCCACCGCAGCCTCGCGAGACCCGCGCGCGCCGGCGGGAGCGGCTCTGACGTCACGGAGGGGGCGGTGGTCCTGACGTCACGGGGGGCGGTGGCCCTGACGTCACGGGGCGGGCGGATAAAAATGGCGGCGGCGGCGGCGGGAGCTTGGCTGAGGGGCTGCGCGAAGGTGACGCCTCAGGGCGGGACAGGGGAATGGGGAYAAGGGRAAGCGGACAAGGGGAAGCTRCACCGTGTCCTAGCGAGCCTGCCGGTGACGGGCGGGTGTCTCTGGCGCCGGGGMTGGGAGCTGTCGGGGTGCGGGGGCTGTGAGGGCAGCTCTGTGAGGGGTAACGGGGGGTTGGAAAATCCTTTTCTCCTTCTGCCCTCTGGGTTTGTGTGCGRAGGGGCGGTGTTGGGTAAGTTCGTGCTAGGACAAATTCTTGTGAAATGGTTCGTGAGAAGGCAGCACCGTCCCGGCAGCAGAGGCGCYTTGAGGTCTCCTTTAGTTATATATCAGGAAAAAATTCTTCTGTCCTCAGAGGGTGCTGGCACTGCCCAGGCTCCCCAGGGAACGGGCACAGCCCCGAGGCTGCCAGAGCTCCAGGAGTGTTTGAACAGGGATGCACGGGGGGGATTGTTGTGGGGTCTGTGCAGGGACAGTATTTGGGTGATCCTTGTGGGTCCCTTCCAACTCGGAATATTCTGTGGTTTGCTAAACACAGTTGTGACACTGGAGGGGTGGTCAGAATAAGGATAGAATCTGTGTTTTTGCCATGCATGCCTCGGCTGGGCAGGGTGAGRAGATGTGCAGGCCTGGGATCTTTTYGTGCAGCTTGYGTGTTGTGGYGTTTGAAATAAATTGAAATAAAGAAAACCAACCTCAKAAATYAAGGCATTGGGAAGCTTCTCTKTTGGGAAATAGCTGTGTGGAAACSAGCYGGRWTASAGGAGTGGARKTYASCAAGGCAAGCAAAATGAGCTGAGGAAAACATTGCTTTGGACTTTTTCGGTTTATATTTTAATGCTGCTGCTAGGTCCACCAGCATTAAAATCTTATTTTCGATTGTAAAAGAGAAGGAAACAAAAGAACTTATCTTTAAAGAGCTGAGGTGGAGGTAAGAGTTGAGATAAACAGAAAAATCAATTTTATCAGCAACCCAGAAACTAACTCTCAAATGTGTGTGTTTAGTAGGGCAAGCAGTCTGAATCCTGTGGCAGCATAAATCACTACTTAGAGAAAAAGAGGAGGAAAAAAAAAAGGCAGGAAAGCAGTAAACAAGGATTTAAGTAATTTCCATTCACTTTAAATAACTGCTTGAAAGTTAGTGATACTTGGAGCAAGCTGGGACAGTGGAAAATGTCCCTTCACATGGCTGGGGTGGAAATTGATTATCTTTAATGTCCCTTCCAACTGAAACCAGTCCATGATTTTATATTTTACATTCCCAGTGATTCACCTTATTTATGCCACCRTGGAGGAAAACTGTTCTTAACTTCGTACTTGGAAATAAAGTAGAGGAAGCAGCAGGAAGTTTGTGTGGTTTGTAGCTCTGTAACTGCTCAGGAAGCAGCACAGTATAAATAGAAATGTGCATGGATATTCTTAGTTTTTTCCTTCTCAGACAGGTGGTTGTTTGYACACCTGGGCATCAGGTGACCCTGCATAGCTGCGTGTTCTGCAAATAAWCCATTCCTGACTGACCACTTCCAGAACGTGGCTGCCTTGCATTTAATCTCTATTAAACAATGATTTCTTTGTTTTTTATGAAGATCCACAGTGATTCCAGTAATTTCATAATAATTTGAAAGTGTTGCAGCTATGTTGATTATCCAAACATTGCATTCATAAATCAGCCCTGCTCAGTACTTATGTCACATAGGGGGTTGAATTTGAATGAACACTGGGTGTTCACAGCAGTATTTATTTTCTCTATTACCACTTCTTAATGTTTGTTGTTGTTGTTTTTTAATGCACAACTGTTTGTGCTAAAATCAGTTTCCTTTATCACGGCAGACTTTTGCTTCTCGCCTTCTAGAGTTCACTGATGTGTTTTACATCAGTTCTTCAGTCAGGGAGATGGCAAGTGTTGAAAGCCAACATGAAAGAGGGGGAATTATTAGAAGGATCAAAGGAATTTTTACTTCCTGACCCCAGAGTTTCTGCTGTTTTTTGAGGAATGCTGCTATCACACTGCCCCTTGTGGAAYTGCCCTGTGTTCTGTGAGCTAAACRGGCGCCTGGTGAGGGCACAGTCAGTCTGTTGCTCACTGTGGGGTTAAGAATGAGTGCTGCCAAAAATGTGTGTTGGCAGACGTGTTTTCATATACTTTATGGTTCAGCTGTGTCTCTCCTGGGGGTTTCTGTCAGCAGTTGTCTTGGTAAGACGTTYATATCTCCACACTTCAGACTGACATAGCAAAAATGACAGAAATCTGTGGCAAAGATCAGATCTGTGCACATCAGAGTGGGCTGGGCCTGGGGAGCTGTGACAGCAGAGCCATTGTTCTGTCCTGCTGATTTTGAGACACATTCARGCTGTGCTGCTTTTCAGGAATACATTTTAGTTATTGCTGGCCCATTACTTTTTGAGCCAGATCAAATCATGTCGGCATCCTTTAAAATCCTAAGAAATTATTGTGTGCTTGGAGAGCATATTGGCCTTCATATCAAATTTACCTTTCTAAAGCCTTCTGTGAGATAATTGAGTAAGTCTTTGAACACTAAACAGTTTTTAGGTCTCTAAGGAACAAAGCTGTCACATTATCTATGTCCTGACAGTCACTATGTGTAGCTTCCTCCCAAAGCCACTGATCTGGTCACTTTTGTGACTTTTGCTACACATTCTTTTCTTAATGCTATTCCCCGTAGTAAAATGCTCGGCAATATAAACACCAAAATTGGCTACAATTAATGTTTGTGCATACTTTATAGAATAACCTTGTGTTAGTAAACTTCCAGAATGAAAACTTGGGAGTTAGAAGTAATTAATTTTCTTTTAGTACACAGGGGAGGGGGAGGTTWTATTTTCTCTAAAGATTTGAAACTAAACATTGGATATAAGTTGTATTTCCTAATAATTTACTGAATGAAAACACTGGGTAAATTCATATTTTGCTGTCTGCATACAAGTCTAACTGTTTGCATGTTCTGTATTTGTTGCCAACAGCTGAGAAGACACATGCCAGCACACTTGGCTTCTTGGAGGGTTTCTCCCTGTGTTTTCAGATCCTCCAAATCAGAACTCAAACCAAATCTGGCCAGTGATGGAGTTGTCTATGCTCCACTTCAGATGTTCACTGAAGAGGAGGCCATGCTGAAAGACATGGGTAGGTAGCTGTTATCYCTGTAGTTAAAATTCAGAGTTGTTTTAACTAGAAGGGATATTTTAGCTTAAAATTTTGTTTTCKTTATTTATTTCTAGTTAAATGTTGAGGTTGTTGGCAGGGGGGTTGTTTCACTTGGGCTATGTGTCTGGGAGAGTCGGGATAAGTTCATAACCTGTCAGAAGCACCATGTTATATTGATCTCCAAGGAGACTGTGGAATACTTACACGTTTTCTTTCTTCTCTTCATTGCAGTGGCAAAATTTGCCCAAGAACGAGTTGCACCTTTTGTGCAAAAAATGGATGAGACTGCGAAAATGGAAGACTCTGTTGTACAGGGATTGTTTGAACAAGGGGTCTGCACACTTTTCTCTAATCTGTTATATGAAAAGGAAAATAATTTTATGACTCTATAACTGCCCTGTTCAGATTTTTAGATTAAAATATTTAGTGATATAATTCAAATGAACTAGTGATTCTTAAAAAATGTTGGAGTTGTCAGCTACAAGACAACTTTCTTTTCTTTTTTACTGCGTTATCACTCTCCATCTTTTACTGTAATGTTTTTTCCATCTCACCCATACCACATACTTCACCTTATCTTTTAGTTCCTTGTCTTCCCTCACTCAGTTTTCTTTAAATTGAATAAGCATAATTGGATGCTRGAAAGGCCATGACTCCAAGTGTTGATGGAAAGGAAAATCAGGAGTCTTCTGTGCCTTGCTGGGCAGCCACAAGAACTTATGTTGCCAATATCCAGGTGTTCATTCCTGGATTCAGTGTTAGCCTTTCCTGCTATCAGAACCAACAAATTTATAGATTTGCACCTTTTTCATTTCAGCTGATGAGTATTGAGCTTGGGGAAGAATATGGAGGAACTGGAGCTTCATTTTTTTCAATCATATTGGTGGTAGAAGAATTGGCCAAAGTTGATCCAGCTGTGGCTCTTGTGTGTGAACTCCAAAATACCCTAACAAATAAGTTGATTACCACCTATGGAACAGAAGAACAAAAGAGAACTTACTTGCCCCGGGTGTCYAAAGATACAGTGAGTCTAAGTTTTACTTTAGTTAAGTATTAAAATTACATTATAGTTTAGTAATATTAGTAGGATTTTTTTTTCAGTTACTAATGTGTGTCTGCAGCTCTGGAAAATATGTGTGAACATTGAAACACTGGTTAGAGCTGAGATCTGTGGTGAAATAGATACATCCTTTGATCAGTAGCTGAGAGGTAAAAGTGGAAAGGCACTTATTAGTTTCATTAAAATTTAATTTACTGTGGAAAAGAACTGTAAAGCAGTTGACTTTGAGAGATGTGTAATTACACACTGTTTCTATTCTTAATCTCCWTAGCTGAAACTCAGTTTCTTTAATGCAGTAGGTTAAAATGTTTGAATTTCAGAGACTTGTGCTGTCTTTTAAGTATTTTCCTTGTAAGATATATTTGTATTTGTGAAAATTAAATTGTCTTTTTCCTTTCCCTTKACAGCTAGGGAGTTTCTGCCTTTCAGAGGCTGGGTCTGGCAGTGATGCTTTTTCCTTGAAGACTCGAGCTGAGAAGAAAGGAGATTACTACATCATCAATGGCTCAAAGATGTGGATTAGCTTAGCAGAAGATGCAGGAATTTTCTTTGTCATGGCAAATACAGACCCATCCTTAGTAAGTTGCTACAGAATTATTGCATTTCAGTGACAGCTGATGATATATGAAATAGTGGAATTTTGTTAATAATCTGATGTTAGAGSTTAATACTCTGTGCACCTTTTCCTAGCTGACTGCAAACCTTTAAAAATATTTCCCAACAAAAACTGATAACTTGGTGAGCAATTTAATAAATTCCTTCAACCAGGGAAAATAAAAATGTCAGGATCATGGTTGTTTAGATGAAGAGCACAGCATTGGTGGTGTTAAGACAACAGGACTCGCAGTCATAAGTTTTTTCAGCCCTTCTGATTTAGCTGACAAGTTGCTATTGTTAAGAGGCAAAATGGAAAACTAAAAAGTATCTTATAGTAAAGTATATTCAAGTAAAAAATTACATAGCTGAATATGCAAGTGTCAGGTTTGTCCCCAGTTTGGATACAGGGAGTAGATTTTGAGAAAAGTCAAGTGCAGACTTTAAAATGTACTTAACCAATATGGTAATTATCAAATACAAAACTAAATGGTTCAAATTTTTATTCTTTAAATTCCTTACAGGATCTCTGTCTTAAAATTTTGACTTGGAGATACTTACTTTTAAAATTAAAATTTCCTGTTTTGACTGAATGAGGAGAGGGTTTTATCCTTTGTTTATGTTGAACAGTGGAACATTATGTTAAACCATAGTTAGCATCAGATTACAGTGCCACTGTGTTAAGTGATACATATTATTTATCAGATGTAAAATTTCAGTATTGGAATGGAATATTGAGATGTTTGGTGATATTAGTATGAAAACAACTTTTTGATTATTTTTGATTGCCTCCAGGGGTACAGGGGAATTACATGCTTCATAGTGGATCGCAACACCGAGGGGCTTCATGTGGGGAAAAAGGAGGACAAGCTGGGAATCAGAGCATCTTCCACCTGCCCAGTAACRTTTGACAACGTGAAGGTATTGTAAGTTCAGTTAATTTAATTCCCYTTTTTYTCCCCTTAGACACACTGATTCTTTGGCATATTTTAATATTTTCCTACCCCAGAAATCTAGAGGGAGGTTGGATTTCTAAAACTTCGTTTTCTTTTTTTCCTCAGTCATCAGTTTACAATCATRTGAATCTTGGAATGTTCTAATCAGATATTCTAGGAATCAAATGTCTGGTTTATGCTTTACGCTTTCACTTATGAGGAGCAATTAATAAAATATATACCCTGATTAATATGTGAACCCTGTCAGTAGTTGCCAAGCAGGACAGAACAGGAGTGATTGGGTGGTTTTATTTTTCAGGTTCCTGAGACCAATATCCTGGGACAGGTGGGACAAGGCTATAAATATGCCATTGGAATGCTCAATACTGGCAGAATAGGGATTGCTGCACAGGTGGGTAATTTTTTTATTATTGAATACAACCAGGATATAACTTGTGTTGGGACTGAAATTWGTGGAATATTTAAAGCTTTTAAGAATAAACTATTTAGGAAATACTTGCCACTAGATGTCACTGTTTCCGTAGCAAAGTTACATCGAAGATGTTAAAAATTGCAAGTGGGAAAATTCTTCTGTGGTGACATAAGCAAGAGGYTCAGAAAACATTAAATGATAATTAGCTTGATCTTTGGT
This sequence comes from Malurus melanocephalus, assembly GCF_030028575.1. Classification (NCBI taxonomy): domain Eukaryota; kingdom Metazoa; phylum Chordata; class Aves; order Passeriformes; family Maluridae; genus Malurus; species Malurus melanocephalus. The sequence goes on along the minus strand of NW_026623823.1, from coordinate 308,510 downwards.
CGTTAACTTATTGMTATTAAATTATGTCAATTTTCCTGTTTTCCACTACGAATATTTATATTATTAAGAAAACTAACTTTGGAAAATTTCACACACTTCTAACTGGGATTGTATGAARCTGGCAAATGTAACCTAATGCTAACTGAGGTTTTCACAACAATTTGTTTTTAAAAGTCAACTTGTTTTTTCAATAAATGTGATTTTCTATAGCAGAACTGATATAGTTCATTATTGTGTTTGAAAATTGCATCTATGGCATCTTAGGGTRAAATATTTACTGACCTTGGAGTAATTTCAAAATGCTGTATTTTGCTGTAAAGTCAGCGTGGATCTCAGATTGCTATTGATCTCAATGGAAATCAGGTTCAGCCCTATATTAAAATGACTTGTGATAAGTTTTTAATTTTTTACATTAGTTTGAAGTAGTCATCCTCATGAAATTGAGACTTTCTACATGGCAGTACACTATGCTGATAATTGGCCTGGCTTTTCCATCTTTTCTAAAGATTACTTGTGCTGAAACTTCATCTGATATAGCATTTAAAAAGGACTTTGGGCCTCGTTGTTCCCAGAGATATAAATAATATAAAGGCTCTGGCAGTAAAATACATGGTCTGGATTTTACTCTTAATTACTCCAAGTTACACCTTAATTAAAAGTTAAGGTCAGCTAGTTGTTATATCTTAGTTACTGCCTTCTTGGCACTTCAAATTAAGAGAAATGTACTTGACAAGAACAGCAGCTCTAAAGCCCTGCAGTATTGAGTTTAGTTTTTCAGTTGTAATAGTTTTTAAAGATAATGAAGATCTTATAAAATGTAATTGTGACTTTTAAAACAATTTCAGATGGCTTTAGTGCAAGGCAGCTGCATATATGGTTACAGGTGCTGAAGTTAATGGACTTGGCTCTTTTATATGAGTTTATATAAAGATAACCAATTGAAAATAGGGCTGATTAGCAGCAGACTGCAATATTTTCTTTTATTATTTCCCYATGTATCATTTTTTTTTCTGTTGTATATCATTAAAGGTAGTTTTTCTAAGTTTCTTGATGTGACAACTGACTGCTTGTGTCTTTGTGGAAAGACATAATTGGTCTGAATTCTTTTACAATTGTTCTGCAGAGTTGGAAGATAGTACAAGAAATGTTATCTCTCCTTCCACTCCACTAATTTTCTAGCTTCTGAAATAAATTGGTAATTCTGGCAGTCTGGTGACCTCTAGAAAATGAGAAATTATTTTGATTATGAAAATAGTTTTGATTAATCATTCAGATTATTTTTCCTTTAATAGGGTAATGTAGATCTATAGAACTTCAGTTTAAGGTCATTTTCTCATGCACTTAGGAGTTTTCCCAGAAACACTTAATGTTTTTTGCAACCACAGTTGACCCATAACTTTATTTCCAAAATTATTGGTAGTGTTTGCGCAAATACTTGCCTATGGTAAGAAATGGAATAGCATGGRATAGGTTTGTTCCTCCAACTTTTTTTAATCATAGCTCATCTCCGTTTRTCTGATAACTGTAAAATTCTGACTCCTGGGATTCCATATAGAACCTTTTTGTATTTCAGCTTTGTGTAAGTTTTAGCAATATCTAGGTAGGAAGGAAACTTAACTTTTCTCCTGAATATCAACCTGCCTGACCAGAAGATAATGAACTATTATCATTTCCATTAAATGCGTTAAGTTAACCAATTTTTACTGACCATCTCCTTATTATTTTTTACAGATGTTGGGACTGGCTCAGGGRTGTTTTGACCGTACAGTTCCCTACACAAAGGAGAGAGTCCAGTTTGGGAAAAGCGTGTTTGATTTCCAGGTACTTGTTCATGCACACATGGGATGTTTGCTCCAAGAAGGGAATTGTGACCACAGTAATCACTAAAATGAGGAATATGGTTTGCATAATTTGAGCTCCACCTTGATATGTCCTTCCTCCTCAATATTTGAGAAGAATTTTTAGAGAGAAATCTGGATGAGCATTCATCTGCCATGTAAAACATGTCAATTCAGTGCTATGTGCCCTTGCCACAAATAATTTAAAACTTAAAAATATTATCGACATATTTCTTTTGCTTGATAACTTATTGATGTTCTTTGAAAATAATACACATGGAACTCCCTTCTGATTTTAATATCACACTTTACTAAACGTCTTCCAATTTTTATACCCTTTCATGAGGTATAGGGAAAGAGCTTTTTCTGGAGACACTAGAAATGATAAAAAGATGAGAAAAACTGATTGAATTATTAGATTTCCTGTGTTGTACAAAGRCATTTAGTTTTCATTATAGTATCTGTTTCTTACAATGAAAAAGACTCTTTGTTGCAAAAATGATGTATAGTTTCATAAGGAAGATACATAATCGTAATTACTATAGTAATTTTCTTGTTAAAAGAAACCTACATCTCAGCTGAAGAGAAGGAACATTAGCACTACTCATAATTTATGCAAATTTTAGGAAGCACTCATGGATACCTAGGAAATGATTGGAACTGCKTCTTTTGAATGGGAAATGGAATTTATAATTGCCAAATCATTCTGGTATTTTGACCTGCCTATATATTTCTGCAAATCTGAGGGAGCGATGTTAATGTTCTAATAAGATGAAAGATTTCATTGTGTTTTAGACTACTAAATGTTCATTTTCAATCATCATAATATTTGGGTCTTCTTAAATAAACCCATTCTTCTGTAATACCATTCAGATGTGAGCTCCATCACCTCTTCCCTTCCCCTTGAAACCATGCCTCAGTCATGTCCTCTGTACCWTTATGTTGCTCCTAAATTTTGTCTYGTGCCTCTGGGACAAGGAAAKGAGTTGSCATCTTGATAGCTCTTCACTTCATTCAAGAAATACTTGTTTACAAGTTTTCCTTGGTCAAGCTTCTCAGGAAACCAGACCTGTTATTGTCTGAATAAACAGCTGCAGAATGAAAACGCAGCTCTGATTTCCTCATGTCTTTGTCAGCTGAGGAGGATGTTAAGATTGGGGTAAAATTTTCCTTTATATTCATGGCTGCAGATAGGTTTACCCTCTGTCCAGCCAGACAGGCCAAAAGAGCCCCAGTGCTCCTGAATTCCAGAAAAGGGAAGGGTAAAATAGGAGTGCAGTTCCTGAAAGCACTTCAGGATTGCCCCAGGAGTTTTCCCAACCTCAGTGACAACAAACACAGAARGAACATGGAATTACTTTCCTTCTGGATTTCATATTTTTATTTTAGCATATAGGGTGAACAGAACACTTGTTGCTGGAATTGCAGTGGGGTTGTGGCTGTGTCTGAGTGCTGTGCTGCTGTTGCAGGGGATGCAGCACCAGATTGCCCAGGTGGCCACGCAGCTGGAGGCGGCCAGGCTGCTGACCTACAACGCGGCGCGGCTGGCGGAGGCGGGCAGGCCGGCCATCAAGGAGGCCAGCATGGCCAAGTACTTCACTGCTGAGGTACCTTCAATTCCTCACTGCAGCCCTTCATCCCACTGCTCTTAAAGCTCCTTCTGTTACCAGGGTGTAACTTGTAATTCATCTCTGTGGATATACTTTTATCTCGGATGCCCCCCTCCTGGAAGTCACATGGGGCTCTGAGCAGCCTGGTCTAGTGGAAGGTGTCCCTGCCCATGCAGAGAGGTTGGAATGAGATGAATTTTAACATCCCTTCCAATCCAAACCGTTCTGTGATTCTCAGTCCATGCACTAAAGTAAGTCACCAAAGAATAAGCTGCTTATGCCCCTAAATGAATTTTTAAAAGCAAGCCCCAACATTAAAAGAGGAAAGTGAATTAATATTTTCACTTATCTAGATAAGATTTAATTTTCTCAGAATTCTCTTTTTGTGGCATGAGAAATGATGCTGTAAAGAGTTCATTTGTGACCATTTCAGCTCTGCTGGTCACATCTGTGAGTCTTAAAATGGTTCAAAATTGAACAACTTCTGCCTCTTTGCAATTGCTCTCTTGCATACCACTGCTGTACAGTTCAGTACAGAACTATTGCTGAAACAATTAGTGAATTCCTGATGTCCTCTGATCTAGAAAAATGTGATTTTTATTCTAAAATGTCTTATTGAAGATGAGTACCAGAATATCAATCCTCCTATTCAAGTTACTGCTTTATTCCTTGTTTTGTTATTAATTAGTTACAAAGTACCAGATTTACTCCCACTGTCATGAGGTTGAATCCTGTAACTCTGAAACYTTCTTCATAGGTTGCAACACTGACAACCAGTAAATGTATTGAATGGATGGGAGGTGTTGGATTCACCAAAAATTATCCAATAGAAAAATACTATCGTGACTGCAAGATAGGTGAGTAATATTTTCTAACCAAGTATCTCTTGTAGCTTTAGTGCTACTGAAGTTGCAGGATGAATGACTGGCTTTTTTTTTCCAGGATATTTCTTTTCCTGAGACTTTATCAACACTAATTCAAAGGCTCAGATAGAAAACTTTAGGTATAAATGTTTGTATATGCAAGGCTAGTTAAAATATTTCATTAGATACCRATAAAATACAGGCAAACATTGGGTCCCAATCTGTTAAGAAAATGTCAGTAAAAAAAAATTGAAAATGCCTTCTTTGGCTTTAATATCTCAGTCTATGGGGAGTTTTATTTTCAAGGCTTCCTTGTTTATCAGGATAGTCCTTGGRCCCAACAGTTTGACATTTTTAACARTATTACCCTTTGGCTTTTATTGTAATTGCATTTGTAACTCCTTAATTTTTGTTGGCTATTAAAGAATTGCTTTTCAGGAAAATGTCTTTTCATTATGTGGTGCCAGCCAGAAAATTGCTTTAATTGTTACAGATAATAAAATATGAACATGCATAATATTATATAAATAATTTTAATTCTGTGCTAGTACTTGCACAGGAAAACTTCATTTTATAATAGTAAATGTTCTTTCTAAGTGAATTGTCAGAATGATATTTTGGTCTCTCTTCATAAATTCACTGTGAGTTTATAGTCCACTAATTTATTTTCTTCTGATTTCAGGTACAATATATGAAGGAACTTCAAATATCCAGTTGAGCACAATTGCAAAATTCTTAGCACAGGAGTACTAAAACCATAAGGACTTTCTTGACTGTTAYATGAGAATTATTTCCCTGAACACTGCTTGTGAATTACCCATTTATTTGTAAWTACAGAAGGCATTGATGACATCATAAATAAGAATACATCATCACAGATGAAATTATAGAGAAAACCATAAATTTCYCATTTCAGGATAGTGAGTAATTCACATGAAATTGTGAATTCCACATCCAAATCCAAATTTCTTTCTGCCTGAGAGACTTCCAAGCTAATGCACTGGATTTAGCTACCTTAGGTCATGCCAGCAGTGAATCTTCAATTGGAGATGTCAGAATGAAAACAAAGGAATCCAAATCCCTGGCCTGGCTGGTGGGAAGGGTTCTGTTAATCCACCTTGGAGAAAGGACTCTCCACGTGCAGCAGAGCTGTGAGTGCTGTGGAGCTGCTGTTGGGATGTGCTGCCTGCATTAGCATGGGGTGCAAAGGGAGGAAAGTGGTGTTTTCCTGTCTCCCAGGTGGAGTGATGGCTGTGGAGCTGCTGTAATTGGAGTCATTTTTATAGCAGCCCTTAGTGTGTTCTTAAGGATATCTTTGTAATTAAGCCTTTCCAGCCCCAATTTGTACTCCTGAAAGGTGGATAATATCCACCTCCCTTTCCAGCCTTCTCAGCTGTTAAGGGTTTTAATCTAAGAGCCTATTTATAGTTCTCCTTTCATAAAAGGTTGAGTTGAAATCTTTCTGAAATGGGGTTAAAAAAGCTCTGGTAGTTCTGCAAAAGGACAGATATAAGCTGGGTAATGGGAGTGCTGTGATACTACCTCACAGTGGCCTTTCCACATTCAATGCATTTTACCAACTTTAAAGGGAGGTGCTGTTAATTTGCAGACTAGAATTCCTTGCTCCTGGAAGTTAGTGGTTCTCCAGTATAGCTTTTCCCTTTTTGAGAGAGAAAAAGGGGAGGGGGTTGGGAAGTATTTGCTTTTTTTATTCCTGTCTGTTTACTCTAAAATTAGACATTTTATTTACAGCAGAAACCTCTTCAGTGCTGGAGAGCTAATTAACTAATAATCAAGAGACAGGAAGCTTAATATATGAAAAATCATCCTAATTGCTSTAATTGGCAATCTGTTTCAAGTGTTTTGGGGAGGGAAGGATTGGTTTTCTGGTTTTGGCTGACTTAGAAGAATCTCATTTTTAAAGCTTGCTGTTCACTGGTGATTCACTCTGAGAGGAGCTTAGAATGTTAGAGGCTGAGACTCCCAAAGGATTTCCTTAGCAAAACCAGGGCAAATGACACTTAACAAGTGGGATTTGTAAAACAAGCAGCCTGCAGTGCCTTAGACAAAAAGCCAAGCAAGGATGAAAAGCACTATTAAAAAGTTTTCTGACTTTGAAGCCAAATAATTACTTTAGTGAATTAATCCCCTTATATACATGCTTTGCCTGTTGATAGGCAAAGAACTATTCTGGTGATTATCCTTATGCCAATAAAAAAGCCCCTCCCACATGAGTTTGATCAAGAGCTTTGAGATTTTCAAAAACACAAGAGTAGGAAAGTAGACTAAATGGTTTCTGAAGTTTTCTTCTGGCAATATTATTATTTGTAATCATTATCATTATTWATGTATTTCAGATTTGTTTGTGGGCTTTCTTTCAGCTGATTTGAAACAGCTGGGGAAATTTAGATTAGATTTAAGACTACAGACACCACAACTTTAATTACAGTTATTCTGCTCAACATAGTCTATCTGTGAATCTAAAATGATCATAACCACACTCCAAAATGCTTGAGTTAATGTTGATTAATGTGCAGAGTTGTGCCAAGGCAAGGCAGCCCTTGGCTGCTGAGGTTTAATCTGCTTTGCTCACATGAGTGTTCAGAGATCAGGGCTTGGTTCATCATTTTTACTGGGATCTCCTGGTTTGAGACACRGTCTTGGCTTGGCTTCTGCAGTTTTTTGTGAGACTGAGAAATGAATGGCAATACTTAACTGGTTTAATACAGTGCCAGAAGCAAAGCCTTTGTGCAGGAAAGTGCAGAGCTCTTTGAAGGACTGTTAAGAGCTGGAGATATCCAGGATTATGTAAAAAGACTCTTTGTGTTGAACTGTGTCAGGTATCCATTTGAAAAAAATAACCAGGAAAAAATGACATTAATGTGATTCCTCACAGTCTGATCTTGGATGCCTAAGTCCAGGAAACAACCTGAACATCCTCATCAGCTATTCAGCAGTAGCTGAGGAGCCTTTTTTTTCAGCAAAACAAGGTCAAGCCTTTAACAAATGTTACAGCTGTAAATATTTCATGTCTTTGTTCATGTCTTTGTATGCTGTATTTTATACACAGTTTTGAAAGAAATGTGTGTATTGTATTTGATATTTGTATACAAAATTCTGTGGAGGAATATGAGCACAAATCAATTACAACCCCTGAGTATCTTTCATTGTTGTTTTTACAGGACAGATACCTCTGTGGAGAGCATTGGTTACTCTGGTCATTGATTCTGGGAGGAGTTAACTTAGAGAATCCCAGAATRATTTGGGTTGGAAGGGAACTTAAAYCCCATCCAGTCCCACCCCTGCCATGGGCAGGGACACYTTCCACTATCCCAGGTTCCTCCAAGGCCCATCCAGCCTGGCATATTTTCATCCYCTCAAGCTTGATTCCATCACTGCTCTGAACTCAGATGTTGGATTWGGAATGGGAAGTGCTGTGCTGTTGTCCAGGAGCTGTTAAGAGCTGCCTGTGTCCCCCAGCCCTTCTTCTGGTTTGGGACAGGTATTTGTGGGTGGTCATAAATGATAATTCTACACTGGGCATTCTGGGCACGGGCTGCAGAGTTGGGGTGGAGAATGCTGGGAGGCTTCCTGTGCTTTTTAAATGCTTTATATACTCAGTATGTATTTTATTAGTGAGTTTTTCCTTTTTATGCCCTTAGTCCATCCAATCTGTTATCCTGGAACTGCAACTTCAGTATCAAATGTTGCATGTGAGYTTCCTGGTTAGAAGACCTGTATTGACAATGTATTAAAAAGTGCCTGAATTTTCTTTTTGACTTGMTAGAATGGTAATCTTGTATATTGGGTCACGGTTCTCTAATAATCTRTCACTTTAAATTGTTGCCAGATCTTGCAGTTTTTGTACCAGGAGGGAGCAACTGTGTCATCTGTCGGGTTTCTCTGGTTCTGTTGGGTTGGTAATCAAGGTCTGAGGCAGATTTCCACAGAAGGGTTTAATCACTACTTGGGAAATACTCAAATACAACATTTCATATCACRTTTTCTGTGCTGTTGTTCTTTCTTTCATATTTTCTTTTCCCCACATAAAGATTGTGTTAGAAAAGGCTTACATGAAATACAGAGTAATTGTTCTTTGGTAGCCTTTTGCTATGTAAAGACTTTTCTAATTAACGTGTTACTGCATTTCCACTTGAAAATCTTTTGGTGAGAGACACATTTCAAGTTGTTTTACCAAGCTAAGCTCGACTGGAAACCCAGTCTGTTTTGAAAGCAGCTGTCTGACTTCCCTGAGCTGGTCTTGGGCACACAAAAGCTGAAGAAATGCTTTTCCTCAGCCCCAGAATGTATTCAGGGTAACTAGAAATAACCACTGTGTTCCCTAATAGCTTGTTTAATGTTCAAAAGAACATGTAGTGTACACTGTAACATTTTTCCYGGTGAAATATTTAGAAATATAAATCAAAAATATGTGCAGTCTCACTAGACAGTAATAGCATTTTTATATTTTTTGTCTTTCAAGATTACTTGGATTTACATCTTTCTGAAACTATTCTCTCTCTGTCTCAGGAACTGTAGAGCTGCTAATACTGGAGGACTTAGACAAACCAAAAAAAATGTAAAGTTTTTTGTGCCTTCAGTCAGGAATGTGGAGCCAGATCTGAAGCAATGACCCACCCCTCGGTGGAACAGAATCATTTTCTGATCATCCTTTCCATCACAATAAGTTTGTCACAAGTGTCTTGTATGTTTTTGGCCTGAATTTTTTTCAAGGACACGCTGTAAGATTTTTCTGTGCACTAATTTACATCCTAAATATGCAAATTAAATGCAAATTTTTCAGTATAACCAGAGCAGGTTTAATTTGATACTGTGTTGCTGTGGTTTTCTGCCTTTGTTTAGATCATACCCGAAGACATGATAATTACATGTTAGACATTAGCATCTCTGGATATTTTTGGGGTTTCTGTAGAAGAAAATTGCTAAACAGGCATAATTAAAAAATAAAAGTTAAGGTTCTGGAACAAGTTAAATAGTGAAAAGCTCCACAGAACTTGTCTGGCTAATGGAGCAGCTGGAGATAGAGTTGSTACAGGACAAACCTGTTTTAGGGTCAAAGCTGGTGCTGTTTTAGGCAGAAACCATCAGCCATTCTATTCTGAGGTGGAGGAGGTTTGCACCAGCTGTTCCCATAAGACCTGGCAAGGGCACTTTGCTCAGCTTAAGTACTTTYTGAACTTTGAAAATGTTTTGTGACTCCCTGTGATGCACTGGAAGATGGTTAAATGTCACAAAGGCTCTATTTCTGTCCATAGCCTTGTTTTCCTCATGTTCAGAGAAAAATTCCTTGTGTTCCACTGTGCATCTTCTACCAAACACACACTCTTATGCTTTCTCCTTAAATTTCTTAATTTTTAGGTCTTCTCAATGTCCATCCAGCTGGGCTTTAGATGGAAAATAATTTTCTTGGTTTAATTGCAGCAGTGCTTATATCTGACTGATAGGGGCAGGTTATTKTGACTTGCTTGACTAATAAAAGCTGGATTCAGCAGGGTGTTTGTCATAAAATACATTTGACTGCCATGGAGGATTCACAATTTCCAAGGACCAAAGGAAGGTGCAGCGATAGATCTTCTATTTAATGCTGGAAATATTTTAGCTGTGGTGTACTTTGACTTCAGTGATCCAATTTGCAGAGATAAACAATTCTCTGGCAGTAATGCAGCTTGCCATTATTTAATAATTATTTGAAATGTGCCTTGCTACCCTTGTGTAAGAATCTGGGCTGCAGGGGAGKTTGTGGTTGTGCTCTGATTCTTCAGGGGCTGACACAGCACTGGGTTAAAGCACCCAATAGTCTGGTGTCTCAGACTATTCTAATTTAATAGCAAACCTTCACTATCCTGCTGCTTCTATTTAGAAGTGTCCAAAAATCTTTTTTTTTTTTTTTTTTTCCAACTGTAAAAGCCTTCTGGCACTAAATTACATCTATTCCTTGACTGAAACATATCTGTTCTATGCTAACCTCATTATCCAGGAATGATTTCTAGAAGAGGAAGTGAAGAATAATTAAATCATTCCTAACTGAAGGAAATGCTTCGCAGAACTATGCAAATTCCAATTTGGCCAAGATGCTGTGGTTTCAGATTCTATTTCTGGGAAGGGCAGAGGGAGAAACAGTTATTTTTGGAGTCATGGGCAGCTGGGTTCTGGCTGCAGTTTTTGCTTACCTTGAGCTGGGAGGGWGTGCAGTTCCCTCCACCACCCTCATCAGGATCTTTGCTGCAGGGAGTGCTGGTAAATTAAACTTGTCCCTCTTTCTGCAGGTGGTTCTTGCTGAGACCCTGAATTGGGGGATTTTCCTGTAAAATTGTGCCTCAGCCCTGATCTGAAGCAGCATCTTGTCTGTGGTGTGCACTGCCCTTGCTGCCCGCATAGGGCACAGACTCTTCCCCACCTTAGTCTGTGCTGCAGTGCCTGGAATAAAACCAGGATTGTATTTTGGAGGTTAAAAATGAGTTTATTCTGTGTGTGTGCTCAGCAGGAGTGCCTGGGGGAGACCCTGGGCTGGGCATGGCCCTCCCGGGGCTCTGCACTCACATCTTTAGATTTGCACATTTATCCTTCTGCAAATCTCGCTCTTCCAGGGCTTTAGGCAAAAAGAGGGTAAAAAAACACCCTCACAATTAGCTCTTTTTATATGGGAATGTTTGCAAATATATCAGTGATGTGTAATTGAATTATTAATTGGGAAAAATGTGATTAGAGTGCTGGAAGAACGGCTTTTCAGTGCTCCACAACTTTGGTCTTTCAGGGAATCAGATTGCTGAAATGAGTTATACATTGAAGAAATGCACTTAGAATGAAGAACATATGTCCTACTTTTCCAGCTTTTCCTTTAAAAGTTGCATATTATAATAGTGGAGTGTAAAGAGTAAACTTCAGTGATTTRCAAAAGGCACCAGCCTTGTGCCTTTTCCAAACTGGTTGATTTATGTGCTGTTTGCTGTTTTTGAGAACACAAAACAATTAATTCATGTGTGAAAAGAACAGTGAATTAATCCTAGAGAGCCCTGGAGCCTTTAAAGACCTGAATCATATGTTGAGCTCGTTTAAAACTTGCATAAGAAATTAATGTAGAATAAAGCCCTTTAATTTGAAAAGTGCATCTATAGTAGGTGTCCCTAGGATATCTTCTGGATCATTATTCAGAAAGGTTAAGGAGGACTTTATTTTTTCCTTTATTCTTTCTTTTTTTCCCCCCCTTATATTCAGTATGTATTTTCCAGTTTGCAGCTCAACGTGGTGCATTTCAACTTATAAAGAGGCAGAGATTTTAAAAAGGAACGGGGAGCTTTTTATTCACCTTCCACTTAATTTCCTTGCTGCCTTGCCAGTCCCAGCTTAATGAATGTAATTGCTACCTTTGATGAAAATACTATTATCAAGATCACACATTACATTGGAAAACAGTTTTTCTTTAAACACAGCTACTGCAGTCTCTAATTATGCATGTAACAAGTGGCTCCTGAACAAAAGAGCATGTTGTCTACAATTGCTAGGAATTGGAGCAAGGCAAATTTGAACAAAGAACAGATTAGATTTGCTCCATGCTCCACAAAGCCCATTCCCCTGATTAATTTCCTGCAAAAACTAAAACAATTCTCTCTTAAAAGAAACTAACCCTCATCCCCAGAATGATCCATATGCCATTTGTGTCAATCTATATGATGATAATGGCTACAGATTTAAATTATTAACTATTAGGTGTAGTAAAATAGGAAAGCTCTTTTATAAACTTACCTTTTCATATGTAAATAAGCGGTACAAGGACTTAAGGAACAAAACCCTGACTTTTCTGTGGAAACCAGGAGCAAGAAAGCACCCAGTAACTGAAARTCTGAATTGTGCATGTATAATCCAATTATTTTGTCAGTTTACTCTGTGCCCTGTGCTCTGCACAGGCACTACAGCAGGAAAACCAGGTCTCCCAAATGTCCTGTTGGGTTTTCCAAGGATCTCATTTTTCAGGGCTGATTTCCATGTTTCCATTTGAGGAGAGTTCCTCTGAAAAGGCTCTCATTTAATTCTTAAAACGAATCATTTTGTCAACAGGGTTTAATGAATCAMAATCAGAAGTGGAGATATATTTTGCTGTTATTCCATGGAAAAGCAGGTAAAATTTTGAATTAGTACTTGGCCTCTGATAAAATCCTGCAATAWGGATTGAATTGTTTTTTGGTATTTCTAATACAAGGAATTAGTCACAGCAGTTTAGAACATAGTGTTATTTTTCATTCCTACTTGTATTGATCCAGAATCCCTWGCTGTGGTACAGGATGCATATAAACCACAGTTAGGTGGGTAAAAGCCAAAAAAAAAAAAATTCTGCTCTAAAGTGTTTACAAGCTGGGTCAGGATTGGGTGTGGTCTAATATAAACCAAGGTCTAGGGWTTTTWTAAAGGAWAATTGRTGAGTTTCTCTCCTAGAAGGAAATWATAACAGGCTTGGTGGTTTTGGTGCCAGCAGTGGCAAAGTGAGGTGGCAGAGTTATGTGTAAAATGTGCTTTTCTCTGCACAATAGCTGCCACAGACTTTGTGCCCTCAAAATGTCACTGCAGARATCCCAGGGACAATCCTGCCCTGTCACACCTGCCATTTATCCCTTCTCACTCCCAAAAGGAGCTTTGTTTGCAGATGATCACAGTTCTTCCCAACTCACATTACCTGKAGTCACATAAAATCTTTAAAATCTGCCCTGCAGGTAAGAAAAAGAAATCAAAACCACTCATAATTTTCAATGTGGATAGAATTGTGRTGTAATTATGAAAATGAAATTACTTAGAACATAAAATCCTTCTTCACMTCAGCATCTTTAAGAAACTGAATAAAAGAAAATGTAAGACCTTTCTGTAGAAATGAAAATAATTTCTGTTTCCTGACACTTTTTCTCGAGTGTTTCAAACACCGTGGGTCTTCTGGTGATGGGACACCACAGAGCCTGCGCTGGTAGAAAAGAAACCTGAGAACAGCCTGGTGTTTTTAAGGCTTCTGGCTGCAAATATCTGTGACAAAAAGGAGCAGGCCTATAATTACTACCTGGGGAAGCTGGAGAACAAAACCAATATATTCAGGAAATCCAGAATTACTTGTGCTTTAGCTCCTTGTCTTCCCTCAAACACGATGAAAGTAATCTCATGAGTCTGGAGAAACACATTTGTGTACTTTTCCGAGAAAGKGTTGGGCTGTGAGTTTTTCTCCTTTTAGAGACTAATCCATTGTTCCCTGCAGTGGGTGTTCATCTCTTGTTTTAATGTAGCATTTGCTGCAGCACACTGTAAAAAAAAGCTGTTTGGGGAGCTGTGGCACTTGGAATATTTATCCCTTCATCATCCTGTCCCTACTTWCATCAGCCAGGTGCAGAAGTTCAGCACAGCTCCCAGTGTAACCCACAAGCCCCTAGGCATCATTCCAGGTATTATGTGGCACCCAATAATATATATTTTTTTAGTACAGTCTTTGTCTGGAGTTAGCATTAATTCACAGCCCCCTCATGGCCCCTGGTGCAGGGGTTGGGTGGGGACAAGCAGGGATTTCTCTGGGAGGGTGATGCACCTGGGGAGGATTGCTTTTTGCAGATCAACCAGAAACTATGAACTCCAGCCCTGAATTCTGCTCATGGTGCTACAGGGAATGGATAAGAATCAGCCCCACTCTCTGGACAAACCCTTTTTTCTGTATGGAGCCCTCCTCTGTCAGAGGAAGCGCTGCTCCCTCCCTTTGCACAGTAACAGAGCATTGGTCATGACCCAAACTGGGATTTAATTATTATTATCCAGTGGTGGGGTAGGGTGGGAATAGGAAATAGTGTAGATAGTGGGCTAAAAACGATGATAGAGAAGTGAAAAGGATCTGGTGGGCTTGAACCCACCTCAGCCCCCTTCCCTTGTCCCTCCAGCTCTTAATACAGCGGAGGAGGCAGATCTTGTGCCTTCATTTAAATAATCCCAGTGCAAATACTCKCTTTGCTTTTAAACAATCCCAGTGGGAATGTGAAAGGCAAAGAGGAGTCAGTGCAGAGAGGATTTTCCTCTCTGTGCTGGAGCTGAGCACGGCCCAGCTCAGCRCACCTCAGCAGCTCACAGGGGCCGTTTGTCTCTCTATCCAGATGTATGATCCAGAGAGAAGGAAAAAGGAGTTGAGGTTTAAACTCTTATCACTAAAGTGAGCCTCCCTCTACATTAAAAAACTATCCAGACATTGTAACAGGAATGGGTTCAGTTCTTATGTCATAAATTTGTGTGTGTAGAAAAAAGACTTATTGGCGAATTTAGCAGTATTTTTCGTTGAACTGGCAGTTGCTAACCATTACACCAGTATTTATTTGATTCTTAAAGAGCACAAAAGCATGGACTACAAATAAAGAAGATGGAGTAATAGCTTTTGACTGGACCACTAGCTTTAAACTTGAAATGAAGTGTCCAGTTTTGAGTTACTGTGTCCAAATGCCATTTGTACAGTTTGAAAAGTGGGGGCATTTTTCCAGCTTGTCACTGTTAGCTGTAGTTCATTCCAGTGAATGATATCACTGAAGGAGCAGTTGTTCTGCTATAAGTACTTCACTCATGACTGGAATGTATTAAATGTATTAATCTGTGCCTGGGAGTGTAATTTAGGGAAGCCCTACATTTGACACATTCTTGTACATCCTTATTTTATTGCCTTATCCTGCAGGTAACAATGTCTCAAAAGCAAAGGCACTGGATGAAGTTAAAATTACATGTCACCGAATATTATATGCACTTTTTGCCACTCATTTCGCTGTCAGGATTACAGATTTTCAACAACATTAGTTTAAATATGTTTATGACTTGATTTACACCTCCGATGTCAAAATAAAACGCCAGGCAGGAGCCCAAGGTTTCTAATGAGCTGGGAGGTTGAGATGAAGCCATGAGGGGAATGTCCCCAGCCTGGGAGCTCCATCTTTCATGACAAAACTCTGCCCGGGCGGCACCTGGGCCAGGCAAAGATAAAACGCGAGGGTTGAGTTATCCTGGCGAGTATTTGTCAAACCTGCTTTAAGCCAGCGGAATAAAAATGTATTTTTGTGGCAAGGTTAGGCTTTATGTCAACTAAGTGAACCTGTAAAGCATTTATAGCCGCCTCCTGACTATTGCCTGTCATAAATTCGAAACGCTCTTAATCCGTGGGTGCGTAATTTCGAGGCACTCGAGGTGCTCTCACCACCTTCATGTAATTATTTTGGGCACGATTAGGGGTGAAAAACAGTGATTTCTGTGAGCTGTGCCCCCGTGAGGAGCTCTCACCACCTTTCATGTGATTATTTTGGGTGCGATTAGGGGTGACCATCAGCGATTTCTGTGAGCTGTGCCCCCGTGAGGAGCACACGGCTGCCTGCCCTAACCAGGGGTGCTGTGCAGAGCCCTGGCTGCTGCAGGTGCCTCTGYTGAGGTGTTCAGCCCCGGGTTTGAGGAAATTCGAGCAGTTTGAGTGGTTGGATTGAAAGCCCAGCGTGCGGAAAGCCATCCCGCCTCCCCTTCCTCCGCAGGGTGCGGGGACCATTTCACCACCGCTGCATCACTAAAATTGATGCTCAGCCAGGATTTCCCTGGAAGAGCTGAACCCCTCGGCCTCCAAACCCTTCCCTGGCATCAACATCAGCGCATTCCCCCGAAAACATCCCAAAACAAACCCGCTGAGCTGCCCRCAGCCTCTCCTTTGGTTCAGGAAGGCGGCGAGCGCTCCGCTCCATCTGCAGGCACGGTTATGGGGCGGTGATGGGGATGATGGAGGAGATGGGAGCAGCTCCTGAACTCCGACCTTATCGATCCAGCCACCCCCTCCCAGCCCAGGGGCTGCGGCCCAGCCGGCTGAAAAGGAATTTAAAGGGCGCCCGTCCTCCCAGCTCGGCCCTCCTGTCATTAATAACGTTTTCATCCGTGACAGTGATAAACACGCGGTACTTGAGGAGAGTTTATTAAGGTCAGTCCATAAATAAAAATTAAAATTTAAAAAAATGGGTTTACACAGATGAACAGATGGATGAATAAAGTGATTGGTAAAACAATAAATATGAAAATAGACAGATGGATGAAGTATCTGGCGGTGATTCTCTAAAAGCCCAATGCTTCAAATGCTGGCAATGTTATACCAGACCCTTCTCTCCTCTCTGATAAAAAACAGATTTAATGAAGCTGCTGCAGGACTTAYACGTTTCGGGGATCTATGGCCTGACTAATATTTTGTCATTTAATGCCTATTCTCCAGCCTGATAAAAAGGATTGCAGCCATTTCTCTATGTCAGGTATATAACTGAGTGCTACTAAAATTTAAATGTCTCATCTGTCCTTGGATCTAAATACAGATGGCCTTAAACCTCCGAGTTTTTCTTAATGCAAGATGGTATACAATAGCCTGCCTGACTCCTTTTATCATTCTCAAAGAGACAGAGATTTGTATCTYGGTGGAATTCAGGCTACCAGGAAGCAAATATCCTTCTTTACTTCTAAACTTTGAATATCATTTAGGGAAATAAAGCCAAAAAGCCCACTAGCACTTCAACCCCCATCAGCTGAGGAATTCTGGCAGGTCTTTATGCTTCATAAAACACAAACCTACTCATCCAAAATTTTCTTGGGAAGCACTTAATGCCTGGCTATCCGGCCAGTTAAATTATAAATTTTATCTATTATTTAAAAATGATGAGGAAGTTGCAGAGAAGAAAAGTTCATTGCAGTTTGATGTGATCTGTATGTTTGTGCTGGCTCTGCAGGCTGAGCTGCAGCGGGAGGAGGCACCGTTTGGAGAAACTTGTTCAATCATTAAAGGTAAACACTTGACTGGGATTCAAGACTTTGCATTTGCAGYATCTAAAAGGACCTTAATTGTTGTCCCTGATTAAATATTCCAAAGCTGTTACCTCGATCATTGTGATTATTGATCCTCGATCAGCCCTTTGGTCCTCGATGGCCACGCAGGCATCACCCCACATCCTGCACAGCCACGTGCRGCGTTCTTTGCTGCAAATGAAGATTTTGAGTGCAGAATCTGAGATCTGAGCTCAGGACTCATCCAGGCCGAGCTGGCCATCAATTTCCACAGAAAGCAGGTGCCTAAGTGAAATGGATGGGAGGAGAAGGCGGCCAGCCTCTGACAGGAACCGCGAGACTCCGCATGGTTCGCTCCTCAGGAAGCGATTCAGCCTCGTAATGAAGAGGTGACGGGGCACAAAACCACTGTTAGTTAAATCCAGGTGTAAATGGAATAAACCCAGAGTATTGCAGGTCCCTAATGAACAATCACAGAGGTGGTT
>NW_026623823.1:278583-285586 GCF_030028575.1 Malurus melanocephalus | reverse complement strand
CAAATCCTGTCACAACATGTGGACTAAAAGCAGCAAGGTGCTTTCTTTATGTATTGGTGCTGGCTAAAAGACATTAGTGCTGCTTTTAAAAACTGCAAAAAGTTTGCAATTTAGCTGAACTCACCACTTCTCTTATTAATTCCTGGRTTTGAAAGTTAGAACAGTTGAAAATATTTACTTTAAGATTAAACCTGGTAGGCAGGACTGTCAGCTGAGGAGGAGATTTGGTTTGGAATTAAAAATATCCTTCCCTGTCTGCTGTTGGCACTTTTGGATTGACAGGCACGCACCTGGATGCTCATTTTGGGATGGATTATTGCACTTGGATCTGCCCTGCTGCTCCTGCCAGGGACTGGGGCTGACTCTGGGGCTGGGAATTTTCCACCTTTCTGTGGCAGGAGGAGAAGGAAACAGAGTGATGCTCCTGCCACGGGGAAAATGAAGTGCAGAGCACTGCCAAAGGTTTCCACCAGCACACCCTGGCACAGCCCTGTCCATCCCCTCGGGAGAAAACCTGAACTCCCCAGCGCTCCCAGCTCAGCCTCCACTAACGAGTTTTACCTGGGAAACATGAAAAATTACAAAGGGAGGTCAGAGATTAGGTAAAAGAGTTGAGTCGAGGCGGTGTGAAAGCACAGGCAGCGGGGAAAGATTTATCCTGCTGGATTTATATCAGCTCTTTAGGCCACATTCCAGGTCTTGCAGCCACAATTCACGGTGGCAAACGCTGCAGCTGGGCTCTTCATCTGAGCTACCACGGGAGCTCTGTCACCCTGCCCCAGTCTGAGGCTGCTCCTCSTTTTTCCAGCCAAGCCAGCAGCGATTAAATGGCATTTCCCATGCAGGTTGGAGATTATTAGCTCTTATCCCTAATTGCTGTTGTTCTGAAAGTGTTCCGAGCAGATGGCTCTGAGAGAACAGGAGGGRAAAGAGAGGCTTTCCTACCTGTGGCAAACAAAAAAGAAAAGCTTGCTGGGCTTTCAGATTGAGCTCGTGGGGTTAAATGTGGGGAGAACAGGGCAAATCCTACTCTGGCTGCCCCAAGGAAGGGGAATGGAAGAGATCAGGGCATCAGGGGCATCAGGGACACCAGGATTGGTGTGGGATTGGTTCCTGCTCATTTGTTCCTGCAGGGTGACCCATCCCTGACCTGCTCTGCCCTGCCTGGTGGGATCATTCTGGGAAAATCAGCATTTTCCTGTGCCTTGGGCTGGGCCTGGGCCCCAAGAGGWGGCTCTGGGGAGTCACTGGGGMTCCTGGGTGGGGTGTGCAGGGCAMTGGATCCCCTCTACCCCTCCTGCCYCCCTGGCTCCATCCCATCCCCAGCACTGCACAGGAAGGGTTTGATCCACCCCAGCGTGCTCCAGGTGCACAAGAGTTACCTGTATCAAATCATTGCCTTTAAAATAATCAAGCTCAGCCCCAGATTGCAAGGTCTGGGTGCACAAACCCTCTGCACAAAAATTTCTCTTATTCTGCTAACTGCTTAAGCCCAAAAACCGCGACAGAAAGAAATTGTCCCCGTGACTCATATTTTTCATCATTTGGTCATTAAATAGTGATGGATATAAACCTATAAAGTATCTAAACTGAACCTTTTAACAATCCATGAGCAATACTATCATTTCTTTAATAGAACTCGCTGACCGTGCCTTTCTCAGATGCCATTTGTCATTTTCAGCGTGCAATAATCAATAACTTGKCTTTGAAATAAATAATATAACAGTCACAATATATTATCTTTCAGGCTGGCCTTATACTAACCATAAAACAAGACTCGGAGAGATGAAAACTTTAGGAAAATGCCAAAAATGAAATACCTGAGGAGCAGCRGCTAAATGAACAAGAAGCTTTACATAGTTTCCCTTCCAAATTCATTTGTAGTTACATTCCTTTTAGGAAGCTATATCTAATTCCAAAAAAAGAAGAAGAATTTGGGATAATCTGCTTTCAGGTTTGGGACAAATTTCACCTTGCWGTGAGGCTGAGGCCACGTTTCTCTCCCAGCACTGGGTCAGCAAGGCTTGTGAGCAGATTCTGCCMCTGTTATTCGGTGCAGCAATTAAACACATGCTAAGTTCTGAACATATGATTGTTGCATTAAAATCAATAGGGCCCAAGAGCGTGCCTAAACTAAACCTGTTTCCAAAAACCCAGCTGGAGTTTAGAAAAGCTGCTTTGCTGTGGGGTGGCTGAATCCTGCTGGAGTTTTGGGGGTTTTCCTTGGTCCCTCAGTGAGATCAGGATGATCTGGGTGTGCTGGCATTGCTGGGTGTGGTGACATGTGCTGGCTGTCCCTGCAGGACCTGAATGTCACCTGAGCCTGTCCTTGTGCCTGCTGAGTGCTGAACTCCATGCCATGGATGCTTTGGATGGAGTCTGCTGGAAAATCTAGACAATTAAYAATATAAACATAAATTCCATCTGCTTCCTCTGCCCACCTTTATGGGCAGAAAGGAAAGGCTGGAGCACTGTAAGAGCAAGCCTAGCTCTGCATTTCCCCCTCTGACCAACTCTTGTTCAATCATTAATTGTCCCACATATTTATTTTCCTTGGTTGAGTTTTATCCATAACCAAAAATCCTGCCAGAGTCCCTGCTCAGCCTGGGGTTGTGGTTGATCATTTCTACCCCAAACTGAGTCTGCAGTTTCAGGGAGAGGGGGCAAGAAGCCAGRCCTTTTTCAGGTTCAGAAGAGCAGATCTGAGAGCAGGAAATTCCCTGAGAGAGCAAAAGCTCAGAAGAGAGTTTGCATCAGAGTAAAATCTCCTGGTTCAARCCTTTGTCACAGCTGAGACACGCAGCACCAGCTCTGCCCCGAGTCCCTCACTCAGGAAGGGTTCACTGTGCCTTGGAGGTGACACAGAGGGACATTTCTCCAGCCCTGGGCTTCCCCCTGCCCCCATCCCTCACTCAGGAAGGGTGCACTGTGCCTTGGAGGTGACACAGAGGGACATTTCTCCAGTCCTGGGGTTCCTCCTGCCCACCCCGAGGTGGTGGATATTTCCTTGGGGCTGGATATTTCCTGATTAAGGAGAGAGGCACARGCTCCTGCCTGGAAAACTGGCTTTTAAGCGCTGCTTCAGGGCTCCCTGCTGAGCTTCTCGAAGCTTTGCCGAGTCTGAAAGAGCAGGGGAAATGGGGAAAGGCTTTGTGTCAATAAATTCTGGCGGTTCAGCTCTGAGGCAATGTTTTCTCAGCCAGCAGTGTAACAGATTTGGCTGCTCTTTCCAACTGGAAGCTCTTTTTGGAAGCTCTCCCAGGCCACGATGATGCCCCAGCACAGATCCAGCAGATTCCCAACACCCCTGGGTGCTGTTCAATCACTGAGATTTAGCTGCAAACAACAAATTCCTGTCCTCAGGTGTGAGCAGCCCCTGTCACTCGTGGTTTGGACGGATGGGAACAATTAAAACCTCACCAGTTCCGTGCTAAAGCTCTTCCATCCCTGCTGCAGGTGGAATCGATGGTCCCAGCACTCACCAACACTTTGTCTTCACCACCTTTTGGAAGTCACTCCATCACCYTTCCTCTGCAGCAACARAGATTCAGAGATTCACACAACAAASTCCCAGCCTCAACTCCYRTAAACACAAACAATTAATTTTACATTGTCTTTTTCAAAAGCAGGAATTGGTTTAATTTAATTTTCACCGCTACTTTTGAACAAAATTGAAGATTTAGGAAGATGAACTGAGGGGAGGACAGACAAGAAGGACTCTGTAAGATCTCTGAGAGAAGATAACTGGGGGTCTGTGGAGCATTTATTATAAATAACAGCAGCATGTGAATCTAAAAATAGTGTCTYTGATGCTGTGTGTGTATGACTGGTATTAAAAATGACTGATTTAAAAGAAAGTGCTTCACCTCTGCTGCCAGCCAGGAAGGTAGGTCTCCAGTATTCTCAGACTTAAATGCTGCCAGTATTTCACGTTAGGATAGTCATAAAGTTAAAGGTTAATAGGCTGTACAAATGACAGAGTTTAAAGGGAAAAAATGAAGATGGGAAGATTTCTAGCACTTAGGGAACATTTTAAAAATGAAGCTCCTCTGCCTAATGTAATTTCCCCCTATATTCTTTCCTGTGCTGTTGATCATTACTGAAAATATTTCTATTTGCATAAGTGATTTCTCCTTCACTGCCCACCTCCGTTTGCTTTTTGGATCGTTATTACTTCCCACAATATGTGATGAGCCATAATCCTGCTGCCTGCCCCCGGAGTCTGCTGCTGGCAGAAGGGTGAAATTAAAACCACAGCCTGGCAGGGATGGTGGGCAGGGGGACCCAGATCATGAGGAAGGCTTTTATTTAATTGCAAGTCTTTAGGAATGGCAGGATGAGGAGAGGAAAGCAGGTGCATTGCTGGAAATGGGATTGGGTTGTGGTGTCTCTGATCAGCTCAGCAGATTTGGGGAATGGAAAAAAGTGTAGGTGGGACAGCCTTGATGCCAGGAGTGGGTGCACTGTGTTGTCTAACACTGGAGCTGGAGAGGAGGTGAAATTAATCTGACTAAAATAAAGACTTTACACAGAGACTGCCAGTTGTCACATCTCCTTTTTCACTGTAGGATAATTTTCCCTTCTTGTCTCTGTTGGCCTTCCAAAGCAACTGGAAAAAAGGTGGAATGTGGATCTTTAAAACGTACTTTTTATTGGGTAACCCAAATGCTCTTCCGTCTGATCACAGGAGGATTTAGGGTGCAGGAATCTGCTCAAGGTGGTTCTTTCTCATCTCATCCCAAATGCAACATTACAACATCACAGGGGTAAGTTACAATAAACTGGAGGGGGCAAGTGAAAGCACCCTCCAGCCAGTGTTTATTCTTACTGATCTCTTCATTTCTTACTGCTTTCTTTACTTGTCTAAGTACCTGACAGTCCTCTCCAGGTATTTCCCAAGTCTGGATGTGCAGAGGCTCTGCCAAGGAGACAAATAAAAAATCTGATCCCTGCCTGGCTTTGGCACCTCATGCCTCGCAGGTGCCTCTGGCTGTGGCTTTTCTTCCCCTGTTTTTCAGCAAGTTTCTGCTTTTTCTAGAAAACGTCCCTAAAAATCTTCTGGGCCTGAGAGAAGTCAGATATTCCTGATTTATTGCAATCTGAGCAACAAACAGGTCTGGAATAAACACAGCTGCTGAGCAAGGCCTCCTCTCTTCTGGAGCAGAAATGGAGAAAGGACCATSCCTTGGGGTTCTCCTGGTAATGAATTTAATGCCTTTGCCATGGGGCTTGACCTTTGCATCTGCACAGAAAGTTCCTGAAGCTGTAGGAGATGATCCAGGCAGAACTGGATCATCAAACTTCACATTCCTCGTGCACAGATCAAGGGAAAAGCCAGGGAATGCCTGTCCTTAAGGATAACAGCTGCTCTTGGTATCCTGCAGAAGTGACTTAAGACTGCAGTGGGGCCATTTCATGCTATGAAAAAAAAAGACAAAACCACAACACATTTTCATCAATTTCTATGAAATTTCCAGGAATATTGCCTGGCATGTTCTTCCTTTTTTCTTCTCTCGATTTCCAGTGYTCCAGCCCCCAGTTTGTTGCTGCTGTGCTTCATATCTCCCTAAATTGTAACATTAATATGGCAGAACATGGCAGCATTGAAACTCGTTTAAAAGATGTACCAAGGTTGTATTTCTTTTGCGTGTGAGACTGCATGGAACATGATTAAAATATTTTTTAAAATGAAAGCAGAGGCAAACCCAGCAGAGGTAAATCCACCATAATCTGTTTCCTTTCTGTTTCCTGCAGGGACTAAAATGCTGAATAAAGGAAATGACAGGACTGCAAGGAGTAAAATGCAGTGCTAATGGTTTTTCAGGAGTTTCTTTTACTATTGTTTGGATTAAAACTTTTGCAAGACTTCCAGAAATTAATTAGCAGAGCGTTTTCCTGGTCTGAAACTTGTCAGTCACGTGCTACCTTTGGGATTGGTTGCAGCTCCTCTTTCCCCCCTCAGGACTCCTTCCTCTGCCACTTCTTGGACCCAAATAACAACACTGAAGAAAATAAGTTGTTTGTTTGGTTTTTTTTTCATGCTGAGCCTTTTTCCCTGAGGCAGCTTTGCCTCAGACACCCCCACACTGATGGAGCTCTCCATCCATCTGCCTCAGCAGATATTCCTGGAGTCATGGAATTGCTCGTGGTGGAGCCTGTGGAACTGCTTGAGTGAAGAAGTGCTCACCTAAAAAGCCAAGAATCCTTTCTATTTGGTCCTTTGTAATTTCCGGGTTTTCATACATTTTTACAGGCAGCTGGAACGGTTATAATGTTCCGAAATAAAAGACAGTTTTCTTTTGAAAAAGGGGCCATGCCTGAAAGTTGAGAGTGGAAAAGGCTGCCTGTAACCTTTTATTGGCTTCATTCTCTCTAATATATCTGCCTTGGACGCCAAGAAAAGTATAAACAAATGGCAGGGTATTGGTTTTTCACTAACAGGGTTTAAACCAGGGGTATAAAAAGCATATCCTACCTGACGCTATTTATGAAACAATTAATATTGTCAATGTCTTCTCCATCTCCTCTGAGCTACATGTACTGCATAAACTTTGATATATCCCCGAGAAGTACAAAAAATACCAGCTGGGGAATAAACAGGGCAATGCATCAACGCTGCTGGAAAGGGAAACAATTCCCATGCCTTCTTATGAAATGCTTTGATATTAACATAACCCGAGATGTAATTCTCTTGAATTTKCCCGAGAAGACTCAGGGCGCAGTAGACAAAGTGTCCTGGATTTAACCTGGAATCTCAGAATTTAGGTACAGTTGATTATTTGGTTGTTTGGAGCTTTTACAGTAGCAGTAAACCCAAAATCTTATTTTTTTTCCTATAGAACACAGCCATTAAGTCCCTTTTTCTCTTTCATACGAGCACACAGGAGTTCTGGCCCTCCATCCTGCCCAGAGCAGCATTATCCCGGGATGCTCGGGGAGCGGGATGGGATCGGCGGCTCCCGAACAGCGGGAAGGGATCCCAGCGCTGGCCGTGGTGCTGAAA
>NW_026623823.1:273193-278539 GCF_030028575.1 Malurus melanocephalus | reverse complement strand
TTTTGTTCGTTTTTATTTGGGCAATTTCGTACAGAGCCCGAGTTTCCCAGCTGAAGATCCTCGTGGCACCTTTGCATCTCTGTTCCAATCGCCTCCCCCGCCCTTGTTTGCCACCTGAAAATATCAGAGTCGCTTCTCAATAACGTGTGTCACGCTGCTGCCAAGCAYTGCGATCGATAGATTATCATTTCACAGCCTGATTGTGAAGGTGAAGGGCGTTTTCAAGGACATCTGGAAATTCCGATCAGTGCTCTGCAATCTCTGATCAGCATCAGCGCTTTGCACGGGTCGTGGCTGGAACAGAATCAAATCAGGATCTCCAACAGGAGAGACAGCGCTTCATCCTCTCCCTGAGAGCAGCTCTTGCTGCCAACAAACAAACTAATAAATAAATAAACAAAAAAAACCAAAAAAACAGAGGTGTTGTTCACACGTTTGCCCTCGAGTCTTTCAGGATTTCCTCTGTTCTTCACTCCACTGCAGCTCTCAAGTGCAGGAACACATAACAAATCCAACAAATACATAACAAATTTCTCATGGCAGCGTGACATGTACTGTACTATTAATCAGGATTTTCCTGATGAATCTTCGGAGCAGCAGTGATCTGGATGGGTTTGGTTATCTGGAATTTTTTTCATGGCAAGCATTGCACAGGTGACTTGGATTTCATGCTCTGGAAATGACAACACATGGCGAGAATACACACGAGGCTGCTGAGGAGAAACAGCTAATGCTCGTTTCTATGTTAAAATCCTTATTTTGACAATTCTATTGCTTTGTAAACACCCAGCAGAATTTAAATGTATTGCACTTCCTGCATATACACAGCTGAAATTGTTCTACTTTCCATCATACATAATATTTATTATTTGCCTTACCATCTTGAACAAGGTGCTCAACTGCACACAGTCCCTTTAAATCCTTTTTTCCCTAATATTATTTATGGATCCTTAATGACAAGCCAAAAATCTCTTGATGTAAAATGATGTTTTTTTCATCAAGTCATCCTTGGTTGTGCTTTTTTAGTGCTTCATGGCTTCTTTTCATATCTCTATATGAGGAAGGAATTTCAAACCACCACCCTGGATCCCTGTGGCTT
Organism: Malurus melanocephalus; assembly: GCF_030028575.1. Taxonomy (NCBI): domain Eukaryota; kingdom Metazoa; phylum Chordata; class Aves; order Passeriformes; family Maluridae; genus Malurus; species Malurus melanocephalus. The sequence goes on along the minus strand of NW_026623823.1, from coordinate 277,440 downwards.
AATTCCAAAGGGAATCTCCTTTTGTCCAAAAAAAAGGTGTAACTAAGATGACTGTGATGAAGCTGATTTAATCTTTCTACTGCTCTTCACCAGCATTGTTTCCATCAAATTTATTACTGATGAATTTCTAATATATTAATACAGACAGAAATAAGCAACTTTGTTGCCTAGGATAAAGTTTTCCCTGGAATTTACGGAAATGTTGAGCAGAAAGAAGCCCCAAAATGTTCTTTTCTTGTTCTATTTTGTGGAACTGAGAGAAGAGAGTCTGTGAGCCATGGGAACAATGTGAGCACCTGAATAACTAAAGATGAGATTTTCTGCATACCTGGGATGTTCTGGAGATGTCCCAGCCAAAAAAGGGGGAAGGAACCTCCTGTGGGGTGTGATTCACTTTGTCTTCCTGGGATTTCTGATTTACTTTGTCTTCCTGGGATTCCTGAAACCCAGGAATTCCTGAGCTTCCCTGAGGAGCAGCCTTCCCTGGGGACCAGCTTCTCTTCCCTGGGAGAGGCAGAGCCATTCACAAGTGCAAAGTTTTGGACAAAGAAGTTCTTGTGGAAGCACAAAACGACCCCATCACTCATTTATTTTGCAAAACCACGAGCTATTTTGGGGATCTGCTGACTCAGAACAAGCTGGCAGCAAATTTTCTTAGGGAAATCAGGGTGATGTCAGGACCTTTCCATGAAATKCAAAATACAGCTGGTGTTCAGCGTGTACATCCAGCATAACTCTCGTGCAATTGTGAGATGAACACGAGAGGCTTTGCAAGCAGCTGATTTTTGAGTCAATGGGCTGTAACAGTTTTGAAATCAATGATTATTTAAGAACTCCTAAAACAGCCCATTATCCAGCTGCCCTGCACACAAACATTGGATCTGCTCTGCTCCCTGTTGGCTCTCTGGATGGACAGCTTGGGGCTGGGACCTGGAGGTTGAGTGTGAGTTAGAGCACCTCTTTTCCAGCCACATTCACCACAGAGCTGTGCAGCAATTCTCTGTTTTAGGAGGAGATGGAAATACTCAGCATTTCCCAGGTGTGGTGGCAGGATTTTTTTGAGGGTTTTAATAAATGAGCTATTTGTGGTCACAAAGAGATCTACTTATWTCGGATTTCATCAGTCCTGACGTTTACATAGTTCTGGTTTGCATTTTAGGATGTTTTTATTTTTTTCACATGATACTTCAGAGTTTACAACTGGCAATATAAGCGTTGCTCTTCAGATATAAAAACTGCAAAGCCACCACCTATTCATTTTTTCTTTAGGTGTCTCTGTCCTGGCATATTTTGAAAGATGAGCTGAAGTTTACGTGTGGATAAGATGTTAAAGAACAGCACATGCTCTGCCTGCAAATCCTCCAGCGATACTTTTCACAAAGGATTTCCTCTGGTGTGTTTATCTGACCTCCATTCAGTGATTTCACCTAGAGAGGTGATAAATTGTGCACACATGACTAATACCACGATGATTAAACCTAGAAATTAGACTGGTGGGCAGTGCCAAACAACAAAAAAGGAAAGGATGTGTTGTTTGAGTTTGTGATGACATCAGAACATCTCACCACATTCTATAGAGTACGTTTGTGGTGCTCTGTGAGACAAAGGCTGTGCTTAGACCACCTCAGCTGCACATCAGTTCTGTCCCCGGGGATTTATTCCAAATTACACGGAATTTGCAGCAGCACTTGTTTCACAAAAACATCACGATCTGGAAGTTTTTCCCTTTTGCMGATGAAAATGATATCTCTGTGAGTCAGACACAGGGCTGTGACGAGCCTCAGAAATAAAAGTCTCACAAATTGAACAGGCTGCTTTCTTGAAGCGCTGTGAGATTCTAATATTTGTCAGGGAAGACTCTCAGCTTGCCAGGAAGCCACTGGAAAACAGAGACGAACAAAGCCTTCCATTTAAAGGTACAAAAATGCCATTGTCAGGAATAATAAGGGAACAACTTCAACTGTTCCAAAATACCTCTCAACCCACACACATCTCGTACACCCTGATCCACTCAGCCTGGGGAAACCTGAGACAGGCTTCGAAGCATAACTCCCTTGTAGTTTTTCCAATCTTGAATAAAATACCCTTATCAAAAACATCCCACAAGAGCCATTCCTTTTGATGAGAAAGTAGCATCCCTTTTCTGGGTAACYTCTGTTTGTTTCCAGCCATGCATTTCAGCAGAAGCACTTGAAASACTGTCAGAGAAATATTTCTGAATAATTSAGATTTTAAGAAGGCCCTGATAATACGAAAGGATTTGCAATAGGAAGGAGAGAGCCATTGAGAATGGATGAGACTCTGCAGCAGTTAATCTTTGGCATTCAAAAAATTGTGTTTATATGCCTGGGCAGCCTAAAAGGAGCTCTAAAATGTGATGGTGGAAGGATTTTATTTGGATTGCCTGGGAAAGGAGTATTTCTGTGGGAGGAAAGCTGTTAAACATCTTCTCATCCCTTCTTTCTTCTGCCTCTGGACGTCTAAAGGAGGTGCTTTGGCATTTCCAGTGCAAGGATGTGCTTTGGCATTTTCCTGTGGAAGCATGTTTAATGTTAGCCATGGAATCAAGCAGTGTCTGGGTGGAATTCCGCTTCCCTACAATATCTGGAAGCCCAGATGCTGAAAACCCCTTCAAGAGAGATCCCACTGGGACAAAGAAAGGAGTGAGGAACCAAAACACTGCCCTTTCCTCAGGATGGAAAAGCGAAAGCTGAACCCAGGATGACCCAAAGTTTGTCACCTGTGATTGCAGTGGGGACGCTCAGGGGTGGCAGATAAAGATGGGACAAAAATTCTGGGTGAAATACAGGCTGCAGTGGGGAATTCCTGCCAGGAAAAAAAAAAAAAAAAAGGCTGCTGTGCCCTGCCCATCCTCATCAGGCTGCAAGGCAGAGCTTTTTGCAGCTCCTATCATTGGGTCACTACAGAATCACAGCACACAGGTCCATGTTCCAGCCTAGCAAGAGTTTAGCTCTTTAGAAAAATAATGAAAAAGAAGAGGCAGTGCTGAGACAGGATAAATAAGGAGATAAATCACTTTGCAATACAATACAGCCAAAACCCGAAAATAAACAATTACTTTAAATCATATCAAGCACCTATCACAARCATCACATTTATACAATTGATCCATGTGTAAATTAGCCAATTAATTCTGAATTGCGACGCTAATGAAATAATAATTATCTGTTTACAATGGAATGGTACGAGTGAAAGTCTAGAAACAGAAATAAAGGCTTCAGCAAAATCCACTCAGCTCCATCACCAGTGGGCAAGGGAAGAATGGTCAATACCAGTCCTTAACATTCAAATATTGCCAGGGAGGGGGAATAAATAAAATACATAAATAAGTGAGAAATCCATGAACCTTTAATGATAGAGGCAGAGAAAGGCTCTTCTAAAACACCGCAGGGTTTTGTTTGTTTGTTTGTTTGTTTTGTAGTAAAGAATTGCAAAGTGGGGATTTCTTTTAACATTTCCAGAGGCTGATTTGATTTTTTTTGTCCTTGCTTGGCTTTCTACCATGAGTTGTTTGCCCTGAGGGACTCCAAAGGGATTAGGACCTCATAATTACCAAAGCAGTGAAAGATGGATGGAAAAGGGTGGGAGTTTCAGTACAGAATGATTTTGGTGAGTCATATCTAAATAAAATCTTCACTGGGACGGAGAAATGCACTGGGGTCTTCTACAAGAACTTTTCACTCTTCATGTAAGAGCTGCAAACATATAACACAGAGCTTCAGTCCACATCTCAGGCAGGAGCCCGAGTTAGGTGGCTATTGACTGTTTTCTGAATGAAAACTATTTTCTGTCTCTGTGGTTTGTTTTTCCTCTGTGCATTTTACCCTGGAGCTGAGGAACATTCCCAGGGAAATAGCATTTCTTTGAAAAATTCCCGATGACCTTCACTTTGCCAAGTGGTTTACACTGTTAACAAGAGCGGGAACAAGAAACATTTCTGCAGACTGTTAATTGCTGAGACCCCAACCCCAAGATGTGTGCAAGGCACATGAAATATCATGTCTGTTACAGCCAAAAATGTTATGTGACTTCTTCTATATAAATTCTCCTTCTATTTATAACCCTGGGTGTTCAGGGGGAAGCAGAACTCCTGGGGAGTTTGATTCACATAAAAGATGTCTTGCTTCAAATTGCCAAGTGGGTGTCTTTAAAACGAAATAGCAAGAAAAATCAGGGAGGTTTGATCAGGGCATTAAAATGTTTAAATACAGAGATTGTTGCCCCCA
>NW_026623823.1:271959-273088 GCF_030028575.1 Malurus melanocephalus | reverse complement strand
CTTCCTTCCTTCCTTCCTTCCTTCCTTCCTTCCTTCCTTCCTTCCTTCCTTCCTTCCTCTCTCTCCCTTTCCCAAACGTGGCGGGTCCCGGCGGGCAGTACGCGGTATTACCGCCCTACAGGGCCCGGAGCCGCCGTTTCCCGGTTTCGCGGTGTCCCGGGATGTGCGGGGCGGGGCGGGGCAGGGGGGGCTCCGGACCCGCCCGTCCCGGAACGCGGAGCGCTCCCGCGGCCCGGCAGAGGGAGCCCTGTGCCCGGATCCCGGGAACGGCGGGGATGGATCCCGGGAACGGCCGGGATGGATCCCGGGAATGGGGCAGGGATGGATCCCGGGAATGACGGGGCTGGATCCCGGGAATGACGGGGATGGATCTGGGAGCGGGGCGGGGATGGATCCCGGGAATGGGGCAGGGATAGATCCCGGGAATAGCGGGGATGGATCCCGGGAATGACGGGGATGGATCCCGGGAACAACGAGGATAGATCCCGGGAACGGCGGGGATGGATCCCGGGAACGGCGGGGATGGATCCCGGGAACGGCGGGGATGGATCCCGGGAACGGCGGGGATGGATCCCGGGAATGGGGCAGGGATGGATCCCGGGAATGGGGCAGGGATAGATCCCGGGAATAGCGGGGATGGATCCCGGGAATGGGGCAGGGATGGATCCCAGGAATAGCGGGGATGGATCCCGGGAATGGGGCAGGGATGGATCCCGGGAATAGCGGGGATGGATCTCGGGAACAGCGAGGATGGATCCCGGGAATGGGGCAGGGATAGATCCCGGGAATAGCGGGGATGGATCCCGGGAACAGCGAGGATAGATCCCGGGAATGGGGCAGGGATGAATCCCGGGAACAGCGGGGATGGATCCCGGGAATGACGGGGATGGATCCCGGGAATGACGGGGATGGATCCCGGGAACAGCGGGGATGGGATTGATCCCGGGAATAGCGGGGATGGATCCCGGGAATAGCGGGATGGATCCCGGGAATAGCGGGGATGGATCAGGAAGTGAGGCAGGGATGGATTCCTGGAGCGGGGCAGGGATGGATCTCCGGAACACCCCGTGCCCGAACCCCGAGAGTGGCGGGGATGGATCCTGGAAGCACCGTGCCCGAATCCCGGCAG
>NW_026623823.1:265880-271041 GCF_030028575.1 Malurus melanocephalus | reverse complement strand
GGGAGCCGCCACCTGCGCGCCGGGCGCGGGCTGCGGGGCCAGCGGCGGCCAGGAGCCGGGCGGGCAGCGGAGGATGCCGGAGACCGGGCAGGAGCCACCCAGCGCCCCTCCGCCGCCCCCCAAGGAGTCCTTCTACATCAAGAACCTGCTCAACGGCGGCCCCCCCAAGGCGCCCCCCAAGCAGCCGCGGGCGCTGTTCGCCCCCTCGGGCAAGGCGGCGGTGGACGGCGCCGGCTTCGCCCTCTCGCAGGTGGGCGACCTCGCCTTCCCCCGCTTCGAGATCCCGGCGCCGCGCTTCGCCCTGAGCGCCCACTGCCTGGAGCGCGCCCAGACCTGGTGGTACCCGTACGCGCTGACGCCGGCCGGAGCCCACCTGCCCCGCACGGAAGGTACCGCTCCCCGAAACTTTCATCCTTCCCTTCCTCCTTGTCCGGCGGGGCGGCGGCCGTGGGGACCGGGGACGGCTGGGCGGGGGGCGAAGCTGGCGCTGGGGCCACTCGAGGGTCCGGTCGGCTCGTCCCGTTCCCCCTGACGGGACGCGGGGCCTGGGTGGTGAAGGTGTCTCTTTGTGTCCCTTATCACCCCCCTTCATGCCCCGCTTCATCCTTCCCATCCAGCCGCAGAAAAGTCGCTGCTGAGGGACTCGTCCCCCGCCTCGGGCACCGACCGGGACTCCCCGGAGCCGCTGCTGAAGGCGGAGGGGGAGCAGAAGGAGCTGGACTCCAAGAGCCCCGACGAGATCGTGCTGGAGGAGAGCGACTCGGAGGAGGCGAAGAAAGAGGGAGGCGCGGAGGACTGGAAGAAGCGGGAGGAGAGCCCGGAGAAGAAGCCGTGCCGCAAGAAGAAGACGCGCACGGTGTTCAGCCGCTCGCAGGTCTTCCAGCTGGAATCCACCTTCGACATGAAGCGCTACCTGAGCAGCTCGGAGCGGGCCGGCCTGGCCGCCTCGCTGCACCTGACAGAGACCCAGGTGAAGATTTGGTTCCAGAACCGCCGCAACAAGTGGAAGCGGCAGCTGGCGGCCGAGCTGGAGGCGGCCAACCTGAGCCACGCCGCCGCGCAGCGCATCGTCCGCGTCCCCATCCTCTACCACGAGAACTCGGGCGCGGAGGGGGGCGCGGGGGGCGGCGGAGCCCCCGGCACGCAGCCCCTGCTCACCTTCCCTCACCCCGTCTACTATTCCCACCCCGTGGTCACCTCCGTGCCGCTCCTGCGGCCCGTCTGAGCCCGGCCGCCGCTGCGCGGAGGGGCGCGGAGAGGCGCGCAAGGCACCCGCCCGCTTGTAAGTACTGCAGCCCTTCGTGCGAGTCACCCGGCCGGCGTCTGCGGAGCGCGGGGGGACTGCGGGGACACGGGTGCGGGGCTGGGGGGACCCCTCGGCGGGTGGTGGTAGGAGGAAAGTCACGAAAAATTTCGGAAAAAAAAAAAAAAAAAAAATGGGGGGGAGAGGGCAACGAAAATGAGGAAAATGAAAGCGGGAACTTGTAGAGAACCCTGGAGCTGTCACACCTTTTGTAAACGTGGATGAAAACCGCGATGGTCTCTGTGGCTTTAGTTTTATTTTTGTAAAAAAAAAAAATTAAAAAAAAAGAAAAAAGAAAAAAAAAAGGAAAAAAGGGGCAAAAAAGGGATAATAATAAAAAAAAAAACAACGAATGGTCCCAGGCCACTCCTCGAGATTTGGCAAACGCTAATGGGAAGCTGAATTTCTGTTCCTTTCGGACCTCTCCTTCTGCCTCCAAATAATYGTTCAGGCTCCTGATCCTGTCGTGACTCAAACTTCATCGACCACGGCTTTTCGTTTAAGCAGACCTTTGACTCTTTGCTTGCCCACGTTTTGTACCTTTTGGGTTCTGTCATGAGACTTTTACGAGCAAGAAATACAGCCTCAAAGTGAACGGTTAAATACACCCTCACGCTTTGAGTGACCCTTATTTATTATCGTTTACTTAGATATTTTTAATTCTTGTTTATAATTCTTGTTTTCCTAGTCGTCGGGTTGTTTGGGGTTTTTTTTCCTTGTAAAGTTATTTCGGTATTTGGGGGGGGTAAAAAAAAAATCTGTACCCTTTTGCTTTCTTTTGTAATACTAATTATTATTATAATTATTATTAATAATATTATTGTACTTTTGAACTGTGCAATATTGTACGACGATTCTTAAAGCACTGCTTTTATTTGAATGGTGAGGAAAGGGTTTTTAGCATTGTAAAATTGCGTTTCTTCATGTTGTACAAAATAAAATAAAAAAGAATTAAAATAGAAGGAAAGTGAGAAGAGAGGAGCAGGGCATGGGAATTAAGATCAGCCCAGCTTATGCGAATAAATAAGGGAGATTCRGTGAGCTGGGCGCTTTAAGTGAAGGACAATCAACTTTAGGGTAATTTTAATTTATTTGATATGATGTACAGTTTTCTTCTAAAGTCCATTGAGTATGTGGATTTTAATAGGCAGAAATCAAGTGAGGAGTGGACACCTCTAGTCTCTCTCTGTCTTAGTGTCTGCTCACCTGTTGTCTGACAATTGTTTGCTGTCTTCCCGAGGGTTTGGGTTGGTTGGTTTCTTTTCTTTGTTTCATTTCAAATTTTGTTTTCCCCTTTCTGTTGTACTCTCTGCCCTCTCGCTTTCTGTTAGGGATCGGTCCTATTTTTAAAACAGCCTATATTGTTATAAACTTAATGTTGTGGTGGAAAAAAAAAATCAATAAAACCCGTTCCTTATCATTTTTTTAAGTGTGGTTTCGGGCGGAAAAAAAAAAGATAAATAAACAACAACAACAAAATTAAAGAAGTAGAAACAACAAAACAAATAACCCAAGGGCTGTCTGTGAGCTCGGCCGGGGCTGCGGGCCGGGGCACGGAGCCGATCCCGCCAGGAGCTCCTTGGAGCGGGTATTGTCTGCCGGGAAGGGGATGGGGAGCGGGGAGAATTTTTCCCAGCTCCGGGCAGGGTCACGGCGGCCGGGTCACCCCGAGGAGGGGTCGCAGCTCCCGGGGAGCCTCCCGGGAACGCGCGGGGGTGGCGGGGAGGGGGGGTCCCTTCCCACCGGAGCGCCGCCTCCCCTTCCCGAGGGCTTCCCCTGAACTTCTGGCCGCCCCTTCCTCCGCGCCCCCCCGGTGCTGCCCTGCCCTTCCCTCGGCCCCCCTCCTCCGGGGGCTGCCGCAGGGTGTCCAACCCACCCCGGGCTGCGCCCTCTGCCCACGGCCGGAGCCGTCACGCGTGTGAATACCCCCGGCAGGGTTATTCGGAGATAGGATCGCTCTCCGCTTCCCGCAGATTGGCCCGAATCGACGTGTTGATAGCGCCGAGGGCAGGATTTGGGGCCAAAGAAATCAAAATAAAACTCAGCGTTGCGAAAAGATAATCCCGCGTTTTCTTTTCGTTTGGGATAAAAACCCTGGCAATGGGTCGTAAATGAAAAATAAACAGAGTTTTGGGGTCAAAATACGGTGCTGGCTGTGTYGCCTACAAACAGAGCGATGCCTTTGCTGTTTGCAGTACCAACTTTGGGACAAGTCGCTTGCAGCCCATTAAAAATATTGTTGTCATAGTAAATASATCTTTCCATTTTACAGCGCGGCAGCACGATGTTATCAAACGGCAAGGAAAAAAAGCTCATTTATTTCTGGTCAGCGCTCAGAAAACGATTSTGGACCCTCCTGGGCCTTCCCCAGCAGAGGAAGGAGCCGACGGACACCAGCGCTGCTCCCGCTCCGCAGCGCGGCCTTTGCGCGGGTGCGGGAAGCGAGCAGCGGCTCATCAGGGGCATTTCCCAGGGGAACGATGATCTTGGTGGGGCTGATGGGGGTCGGCAGGATTTTTTTTTTTTAATTAAGAAAAGGGGGAAAAAAAGTAACCAAGCAATCTCACCAGTTTTTTTGTTTTTTTGTTTTTTTTTTTTTTGCTTCCCGCTGATCCCTTGCACACTGCGGGATCGAGAGCAGGGAGATGCTGTGAAACCTTGCGGTRAAGTTGGGCCGTGGGCCGAGGGTCTGTGAGCCCGGTTCGCTGCCCCCCGAGTCTCCCCTCTCCCGCAGCCGGAGTTTTTCCACAGCCCATCCGGGAGGGATCGCTCGGAGCGGGATGCTCCTTTCTCTCCGCACCCGCTGCAAGCCGAGCCTGGCGCTCAGGCTTTTCTCAAGCCTTTAAGAAGTGTCCCCAAACYCCATCCTATCCCTCAACGCTCCGGCGAAACGGGAAGCGAAGGGTTTAGTTTCTCCCCTCGAGGGAGATGSCACCGAGCGAGGGCTCCGCCAGCCCCGGCTCTCCGCGCTGCGCTGCGCCGCTCCCGGGAGGGGAGAGCCGGCCTGGAGCGGGGCAGGAGAGGGACAGGCTGCCAAGGGACCCCCCACTCCCTCCTCCCTGCTAAAAGTTTCTGGCAATCCCGCATCACTCTGGGATGGAGTGAAAGCAATCGCTCTGAGCGGTGAAAAAAAAAAAAATCTTTACAGAAATAAAAACTATCGAGGAGATGGGTGCGATTTAAAGAAAGTTACTTCGATCCTCTCGGCTGTTGGCAACGCCGCGACCACTTGTGTTTACTGCTGCAAGCCCGCTCGGTAAATCTCTGCCTTTGTTWGTAATTCAGGAGATAACACGATTCTTCTCGGCCACTGTTTTGAGCTKGGCTGAACTGAACTAGCTCTCCTGTTTGTGGTCGAAACAAACATGTATTTCTTTTATTTGGTAGTAAATAGGGGYTYGCTGTGTATAGCAAACAGCGGGGGRAAAGATATAAAKTTCCCGGCCACCAGATTTGGGGATYCAGAAGAGTTTTGGCTCCCGGAGGGCTGGAGTAGGGAAMGGGGAGCGCGGAGCCGTTCGGCCCTTCCAGCAGCCGCACGCTCCCGGCGACCCACGTTGGGAGGTTGGTATTTTTTATCCTAATTATCATTGATAATTTTAATTTTTTTTTATCCGAATATTTGCAAATTTTCTGGTACAGGTCAGTGGGAAATGTTCTGTTCTGCTGTCAGTGCCTCCGACGTGCAGAACGCGGGGCAGAGCTGGGGACACACGGAGCTGCTCCGAGGGAATAATCTCGCTTTAAAACAGTGATGGAAACCCCTATGGTTTTTGGGTTTCTTTTTTTTCTTTTTCTTTCTTTCTTTTTTTTCCCCCCCCAAATATGCTGCAAGTGTCTCTGTAATAATCACTTTAC
>NW_026623823.1:258380-263380 GCF_030028575.1 Malurus melanocephalus | reverse complement strand
RGGGCGGCAGAGAGGGATGAAGGACGATTTCTTAAATTGTATTTCAGTGCGGGGTCTTTCCGGGTTAATGAGCTGACATCATGATTAAAGCTGACCATTTGTAATGTGTCGCGACCCTGTTGAAAAGCACTGAAAAGGTTAATGTGGTAAAACAGGACAGCACCTGCCCCTCAGAGGGAGAGGAGGAGCTGGAACACTTTTCCTAATCAATTAGTCCATTAATGAGTCTATCAAGTAGTTAAGTAGTTAAAGATTATGCCGCTGGTCTGGGTAACAGTCGTCATCTCGCTATACCTAATTATATTATAAGTACTTTATTCAATATACCAGACATAATATGGTGACTCGGAGTTAATGAAAATGTCATTTTAAAACGTCTTGACATTTGTCTCTATTGATTTGTATATTTCCATCTCATTCTTTGCTTTCCCCGATTTTTTTTTTTTTTGGAGGGGGGTGTATTTCTGGAGAGAGGGAATGACCGCACCGGGGGAGGGGGAGGAATCAACAGCTGGAGTCCGCAGAGACCCCCGCCCCACGGACAACCCGGGGTTAAAAACCCGGTGCCACGGTCCCTGCCAAGGCCAAGGATGTTGCACCTGGACACGAATGCGGCCAAACCCACCAGGATTTCCGAGCTGGAGCAGCGCTTCTCACTCCCTGCCGCACCGGGGGCTGCAGCAGCCCGGCCGGGGATGGCTGAGAGCTCGGGGACAGCTCCCACCCACGGACACGGGTGGCTGCAAGGAGAGGAGGGCTCAGGGAAGGAGTTTGTCCCTTTGGAGTAGCTGCAGTGGGGACATGGACCGGGCTGCAGGGTCTGCCCGGGGTCAGGGGAAGCGTGGGGCTGGTGTCGTGGGGCAAATCGGGAACCGGGCTGGTGCCTTCCACCCCGCCCCGTTACCGRGGCTCCTTTCTGCGGCTTCCCGCGGCGGAAAGCAGGCACCGACCCCACTCCGGTGGGAGGGAGGCCCCAGCTCCCGGCCCCCAGGCAGCCGTCGGGGCTCTGTGTCCGCCTGGCACCTCCGGGGAAAGGGGGCTCCGAGCCCAAAAAACCTCGGGCTTGGGGATCCCTCAGGCCCTCAGACGCGGCTCCGTCCGCTCCCGGGAAGGTGGTGGATCCTGTTGGGGTCCTGGCCCTCATTCCCGCGTTTCCTTTGGGACAGGTGGGACRCAACAGCTGCCACCCTCAGGCTTCCCCTTCCGAGGGCAGGAGCGCGGGGGAAGCGCTGCGATGGCTGTGATACGCCCACCCCCGAGGGGAAGAGCCCCTAACTCCTGACAAAGTTTATTTGGAAGTGCAGCGGCACGTCCCCTCCCTCCCTGCTCCTCACCCGACCCCGGGATGAAAACGCAGGAGGGCATTTGGTGGGACATTTGCTCCCGGCTGCAGCGCAGCGCCAATCCCGCATTCTGGAAGGTTTCCCAGTGCTGCCGAGCAGGCAACACACCGTGACAGGTTTTTTTCCCTCCTCTAATGAGGAGAAGGGTAAAGATCCCCGGATATGCACAAGGTGTTTATCCCGACACCCCCCGCCCCCGGCCGGCATAAGTCATTCMGCCCACGTCGCTGTCGCCCACTCGAGTGGAGGGCAGGAGGGATGGCGGGCGGCCAGCAGCCCTCCCCCGGGGGCAAAGGGTCAGCGTAGCCCCCGGGGACGGCGGCGAGGACCCGGCGGGGGTTCCCCCCTCCAGCTCCGGTGCACCCCCCCGCGCCTCCCCATTCCCGGAGCCCGCGGGTTTCCAAACTTTCCGTGCCCGCCGCCGCCGTGATTGGCGCGGCGGAGGCCACCTCCATGCAAATGAAGCCCCGCCGCCCGCCGCCCGCAGATCAATAGGGACGCGGGGGAAGGAGCATGCATTCCGCCTGGGCCGGCGCGGGGAGAGCCGGCCGCCGCACGCCCCAAGCGCCCCCCGAAACATCCCCCCCCGACGGCTCCCCGCAGGCTGCCGGGGCACCCCCCTCCCGCGCCCGCMGAGCCCCTCTAAAGCGACAGCTTCCCTCCTCTGCTTTCTTATGAACCCAGGATGAGCAGCAAAGAAGACCCGAGCAAGTGCTGTCCGGCGGCTGCTCCCATCTCCAGTTTCACCATCCAGTCCATCCTGGGCAGCGGCAGCGCCGATCCCCCCCGCGAGGCCGGCGACAGGGCGCCCGCCTGGCCAGCCCGAGCCCGGACCCTCTCCCTGTCCTCGGAGGACGAGGAGCCGGAGGAGAGCTGGAAGCACCGCGGCTGCTTCTGCCCCGAGGCTCAGGGCCCCGCCGAGGCGTGCCACAAGCACCAGCCCCTCAGCTTCACCTGTCTCGGTGAGTACCCGCAGGGATGGGACGGGACGGKGCGGACGGGAAGGGCCGCGGAGGGCTCGGCCCCGGTCCGGCCCCCGCCGGGAAGAGGGAGGCGGGGGCACGTCGCACCCTCTCTGCTTTCGGGGCACAGAGTATCTGCGCCGTCCGTGGGGGAAGCGGGGAGGAAAGAACTCGAGGAAAAATAGGGTGGCTTTTATTATTTTCTTTGCCATCCCACGCGGGGTTGATTTCCCCGAGGGATGCGGTGCGATGGATAACGCTCGTTTCCTTAGATCCTGATTATTTACAGCGCTCGGGCAGTAGGAAGAACGCTGTTTATGTTTTTAAGCATTATTTCTGAATAAACGGTCTGTGAAATGCGATGCTGTAAAGTAAAATTTGCCAGCTCGTGTCGGATAGGAAGCCTGGTGCTCAGCTGCTTTCACTGTGGCATGCACATCCATCCATCCATCCATCCATCCATCCATCCATCCATCCATCCATCCATCCATCCATCCATCCATCCATCCATCCATCCATCCATCCATCCATCCATCCATCCATCCATCCATCCATCCATCCATCCATCCGACGGAGGGACAGAATACCCAAGCGGGGACGTTTCCCCCGGCGTCGGTTGCGTGTTCCACCGGGAGCAGAGGTGGCGGGTGCTCGCTCGGAGTGTCCCCTCGGTGCTTCCCCCCTCCGGGGCGGGGGTCTCGGCCGTCGGGGGTCCCGGTGCTGGCCGCCGTGCGACCCCCGCGCTGTCGCTCTATTGCAGGCAGCACCAAGGGGAGCGGAGCGGCGGCYGCGGGCAGCGGAGAGCGGGGGCCCTTCCTCTCGCCCCCCCAGCAGGACTGTAAGGACGAGAAGGAGAAGCCGCTGGGACCCTCCTCGCCTTCCTGCGGGGACCGGCAGCGCGACGGCGGGGACCGGCAGGCCGGCRCCGCCAAGAAGAAGACGCGCACGGTGTTCAGCCGCTCGCAGGTCTATCAGCTGGAGTCCACCTTCGACATGAAGCGCTACCTGAGCAGCTCGGAGCGGGCCTGCCTGGCCTCCAGCCTGCAGCTCACCGAGACCCAGGTGAAGACCTGGTTCCAGAACCGCAGGAACAAGTGGAAACGGCAGCTCTCGGCCGAGCTGGAGGCGGCCAACATGGCCCACGCCTCGGCGCAGACTCTGGTGGGGATGCCGCTGGTGTTCAGAGACAATTCCCTCCTCCGAGTGCCGGTGCCCCGGTCCATCGCCTTCCCTGCCCCTCTCTACTACCCCGGCAGCAACCTCTCGGCCTTACCGCTCTACAACCTCTACAACAAGATCGACTACTGAGCCCCGCACCCGCGCCCCGCGCCCGCCCCGTCGGGACCGCACCGGGAGCGGGGCCGGGGTCGCCGCGGGGGCTCCGTGCGGGGTCTCGGGCCGCCCCCTCGGCGGGGACACAGCACCGAAACTGATGGGAGGGACGGGCAAACGGAGAGCCCGGGGCCCCGGGGGCACCCCCGGCTCTCCTCTCCTGCTATCTTGCCACTTGAAAGAAAAAAAAAAGAGAAAAAAAAAAGAAGAATTAATTAAAAAAAAGCGTTATTTCAGATCTGTAAATATTTTTAAAGAAAGTAAGAAAGAAAAAAAAAATTAAACCGTTTTAAGCCTCGTTTGTAAATTTGCCACCTCGGTCGCGTGTCCCCGAGGGGGACCCCGGCACSGGGGAGGGAGGGGCCCGCGGGGCCCGGGATGGATGCACGGGAGAGCGAAAACCACTTGTAACGCCGAGGGGTTGTTTTTCYGGCATTTTTGCTCCTTATCTCGTTTTCTGCAGGGAATCCCAGCCGGTCCTGACCGTCCGCCTGCCCCGGGACCGGCGGGGGTTCGCTGCCCTGCTCTCGGCTGGGAGATCGCGGGTATTTCCCACAAAGTTCCGTAAACGGGGACCGTTTTCTGGTTTTTTTTTTTTTTTCTGAATGTTTTGGTGGAAGCCACGGTGATGGGCTCGGTGTTACCGGGGGCTGGTCCCTGCTCGCCGCGCCCCGGGCTCCCGCTGGGCATCCTCGACGGCTCCCCACGGGACACGGCCTCGACCGGTCACTCAAAACCAGTAAATCCCGCAGCAAGTGGCGATTAAACTGCGGCCACCGGCTCCGAGGTACGGTCCGTACCGAGCGCGGGGGCTGTAACAGCAACAGCAACGAGGACGGCGAAAAATAAACCCCCGAAAAAGAGAGAAWTAAAAACCCGAAGGGATAAATAAGGCGTTTTTCAGTGCGGGGAAGGAGAACGCTCTCCCCGCGTTCCACAGCCGGTGTTCGAGCCACAGACCCCTTACCCCGGGGTAGGGGAACTCAGTCCCGCTCCGTCGCTCCACCTTTCGGACTCATTTTTTAGGGGAAATAACTCGTATTTCGGGTCTGCCCGTTAACTTTGCCAAAGCCCAGCAGCAACCGCTCTTTCCCCGCGGCACCAGCCGGTGATGCTCGCTTGGGGTCATCTCCCGGGACGCCCCGTTATCAGCCGGGATGGGACCGGGGAGAAGGGACAACTACAGAAGGCGGACTACAACTCCCGGCATGCCCCGCGGCGGCGGGCGCGCGGCGCACGCCGGGCACGCAGCGCCACGCGCGTTCGAACCGACCAATCGCGGCGGGGGCCGGCAGTGCGCGCGCGCGGGCGGTGGCGGCGGCTGAGGCTGAGGTGAGGCCGGGACCGGGATTTGGGACCGGGA
>NW_026623823.1:242057-258274 GCF_030028575.1 Malurus melanocephalus | reverse complement strand
GGGCATCCTAATCCTCCCGTGCGTTCGTCCCCCGGTGCAGCCCCGTCCCTCTCTGGTTCCCAGGCCCTTCCTTCACTCTCTTCCCTTCCCGCAGCGTTTCCCTCATCCCGACACACTGCTCCAGGACGCGGCTGGGGGAACGACCAGGAGGAGGCCTTGAGGCTGCCCTAARTCCGAAAGCTTTTCCTTGGCGGCCCGTGGAGCAGCGGAAGGAACTCGTTCAGCATGAAGACGGTACTTTTGAGTTTTATGTTTTGTGAATAAAAGCGCGGGCTGGGAGTCCCAAGGCTCTCACCTGAGCGTTCTGCTTTGTTCGAGCAACTCCGTCCAGTTGAGTGACACTCGTGTCAATATGAGCTATAAAAGCATAGATTTCTTGTTCACTAAAAATGATTTTTTTTATTCAGAACAGAACCCTGTAGTTAAGTCAGAATCTTCTTTTCAGAATAATGTCTTATTTAAAAGTTTGTTCTTGTGGTGCCTCAACATTTAAGTAGGACCTTTTTATTTGAGGCACTACACCGTGTTTTGGCAATCCCGGTTGTGGAGAAGCTGTTTTTGTGAAAATGCYGGGCTCTTGGTCTGATTTATTTTAYTTTTACTWTGTGTAAGAGGCAGGATRTACCTAAACTCTGATATTATGCACGTTCTGRATTAAAAATACCTTCRGGACATCCATCCAGGTTTCTGGTAKAAGTAGCTTTGCCTCYTGAAGTTGCTTTTGGGCTGGTTAATAATTTGTACCAGGCCTCAAATAAYACAATAACTTGTACCTCAAATCCTYWTGYTTTGTTGTTTGAGTTTTCTGGCCTRAGTAGACAAGGCAATAAGCTTGTCCAATCTAATCTTCACAATTTGGAATTCCTTTAGATTTTTTTGTCTCTGTACCTCCACCTGAAACATTTACTTATGCAGSTGCTGCTGYATTCCAGGTAGTTTTCCTATGGAARGATGTGTGGCAAAACCTCAAACCTTTCTTTTCTTAAGTGTTCCCAAAGCAGAGCTAAAAAGGGCTCAGAAAGAAGTTCTTCTATTAATAAAAGGTTTTTTTCCCCCCTCACTGCAGTTTAAATAGCAGAAATATTTACCTTTATATTGACACAATGAGTAGTTTTTTGTGKTTTTTGATGGTTTTCTTGCAGAGCACCTGCCAAAGCTCCCTCTCAGGAAACCTCTGCAGTGTTGGAATGTGTGTTCCTCACTTTATTACACAACGTGATGATTGTTTAGTTACTGACAAGCACTGAACTGGAATCTTTGTGCTCTAAATTTGAACCTTGCCCTTGGTTCATCTGCTTCTTTTCTCCTGATTTATTCTCTGTACCTGCAAATTCAGGGGTGACAGAAAATCTGAGCTAATTCACTGCTCTGCCCCTTTAGCAGAAGGTAAATGTGCTATGAAGGCCTTGAGAAGCCTTGGAAAGAAGCTGTGGTTGTTTTGTTGGTGGATATGTAATCAACAGTTTCTTCTTTTAGAGTGTTTTTAAGGAGGCTGTTTTCCAGCTGAAATTTGCAGTTCATAGCTTCTGCTGTCCTTGGAATTTTTCAACAAACTAGTCCTGGAATGTGAGTGCTGCATTTGCCTTTGGAGTCATTGATCTTCCATTAAATTTTTCATATTTTTTCCTAATCACCTGCCAGTTCTATGATCACTCCACATTTCAGCAGTCCACAAAACATAACTTTCTTTACCTTTCCTTTGGATTCTAGGAGAGGGGGAAAAATTCTAAAAGCTTTTTGTTGCAAATATTTTCATAGCACTTCGGGAAGCCTAAAGATCTGAAAGTTTCACAGAGCCCAAAACTATATAAAAGATGATCTGATTGCAATTCTTGGAAATACATGACAGTCATACCAATCCAGGAGCAAATCAATGCTTTTTGGAATTTTCAAATCCAATTCTTTTCTGCTTGTGTGCATTTTTTAAAGTAATTTCTTGATGTTCACATAACTTATACTTATTTCAAAAAACACAGCCACACACTCAACAGAGTGAGAGAAATACCTTTGTAAGTAACAATATGTAGGCTTATAGATGATGATAGGGCACATAATATTTTTGTACTGTTTATTCATGTTGCATTTGATATTTAAAAGCTTTCTGTAGAGAGGGGGGGTTTTGGACAGGGATTGGCATTTTGAATTTTAGAGATGTCCAAAATTTGGGTGTTCTGAACCTGTTCTGTGTAAAAGCAGGAAACTTTTCATGGCTGCTTTGGGCTGCCTTTCAGATGGCTCAGTCTTGTTCACTTGCTAGGCCTGTGTTCTYGTAGTCACTAAAATTGCATCTATGCCTTATTGTCTGCAGATGACGGGATCAAACGAGTTCAAACTAAACCAAACTCCAGATGATGGGATTTCATCAGTAAAGTTTAGTCCAAACACATCTCAGTTTCTGCTTGTTTCATCCTGGGACACGACTGTTCGGCTCTATGATGTTCCTGCCAACACCATGAGACTCAAATATCAGCATTCAGGAGCTGTCCTGGACTGTGCTTTTTATGTAAGTGTGGGAGGGGTTTTTTAATTATTATTTTATACCTGTAAGGTGCCCAAAATATGAGAAATTTTCAGGCCCTGAAATTAAAGAGGGTGTCTACCCGTACTTTTTTTCACTGAATATTTTGTCACATCACTGATGTTGTATTGTGGATCAACACTCAGGTTCTCAAATKATATCATCTCCCTTCTAAATCAGTTTTAGGAGTACACTACATTTAGATGGAACTTAGGTTGTCAGTAACTTAAAATATGAAGAAATGGAAATAATTTGGTATAGCCTCTAACTGCCTTTTAAAAATTTATTTTAGTTTTGCTTTTAAACTGAAGAAATTCATATAGCTCAAAGCAGTTAAATAATTTGCAAAACTTCGGTCTGTTTAAATCCGAGCCAGACCTTAACGTTTGTGTCTTAACTCCCATCCTCCCAAAACTTTTGAAAGCAAATCCTTTGTTATGTGTTTAGGATACTGAATGCAAAGCAGCCATTGAAACTTAATAAGGTGAATTTTATACTTTGTAGGATCCTACCCATGCCTGGAGTGGAGGGCTGGATCAGCAACTGAAAATGCACGATTTAAACACGGACCAAGGTGAGCAGATTGAACTCTAAATGGTGTCAGCAACTGGCCTAAGATTCAGATTTATGTACTTACGTGCACAGAATATTCTTCASGTTCTTTAGATGGGGGATATTTAAGTATCTGGCAGAATAACCAGCCCTAATAAGTAYCACCTAAAAACCTGGAAGAATTTGGCAGCTTGCCAGAAAGTTTGATGGTGCTTGGAGAATGCCTTCAGTTGGTTTTCTGATKATAATCCTGCTCTGCTATAGGCTACAGTGTCTCATTTAGGGGGAATTAGCCAAGCTGATCTAAAACTAAGCCTGTTGTTTTTCACAAGTTTGGTTTGGATGTATTTGGAATAATCTTTCATGGCTGAAGTTATATAAAGCTTCTGCCTTTGTCAAGCATGGCCTTGTACTATGCTTTTTATCTTAAGGAAACATTGCTTGAAAATAGCAGTTTCAGTGGTGGAAAATATGGAAACTATATTGTCTCATTATTTTTGTGTGTTTTTAGAGTGTTAAAGAGAAAGGCAAATTTCAGCCAGTCACTCACCAGCACCAGCCAACAGCCAGAGTTTGACAAATGAGTGTGTGCAGTAATGGTACCAGAAAGCTGAAGTAATTCTGCCATAGCTGACTTTCAACAAGTGTTCATTTTAATATTTTTATGAAAATGTAATATTAATTGCTTTCTCTTGTCATATTAGTAATATACACAAGCTTAAGTTGCTTTCTGTATTAGTGTATTTTTCAGAGTGTGATACCATTCATACTGAACATGCTTTATACCTGTAAAGATCTCTCAGTGACTGCCTAAAATTCTTAAACCCTAATCTCAGGAGACGTAAATTGAAAATTAACAATCCTGATCTTTGCAAAATTGATGCTTCTCAGGCTGAACTATTCTTAATGGACTTCTGGCATAGAAATGCACCTGTAGAATGTCAGAAAATGTTTGTACTGCAGTAATGTCCTTTTTCTTGTTCTCTATTTTACGCATTCTGACTGTCAGTAGGGCCAGTAAAGTTACAGAATATTGCATTTTCTTACAGAAAACCTTGTTGGTGCCCATGATGCTCCTATCAGGTGTGTGGAGTATTGCCCAGAAGTGAATGTTATGGTGACTGGAAGTTGGGATCAAACAGTTAAACTGTGGGATCCCAGAACTCCTTGTAATGCAGGAACCTTCTCTCAGCCTGAAAAGGTATGTGCTGCATGCTGCATTCCAGGTGGTAAAAAATGGATCCTGGCACTTTGAAACATCACACAGGACACTGTGTTGAGCTGAGTTTGTGAGGTTATGTTTAATGGTTTTTMAGCTATRAAAATATAGCATTTAAAAAGATTGGTATTCAGAATATATGGCAATTTTTAGGTGATGGTTTTGAGCTTTTCTCAGCATACCCTAATTCTTGGTGCTTGTGCTGGACTAAATTCTTAAAATTTAAAATAAATTTGAAGGAAAACAAAGCATCTTGGCTGTTTCCTTAAATGTTAAGATTTTAGGTATAACAGACCCTGGCAGTCCTAAGGTCTGACTGTTTTGGAATATGCACAGAAAAATATCTCTATGGGAGGCCATTTATGTTGCCTGAAATAATATTTTGGTTTTTCAATTGTGTTCAAAAAATTGAACGGAATTGCTTGTATTGTGATTTACCTGTGTTGTATCAATGCCTAGTAAACTTGTGTATTTTCCTGAAGCTGAAATCCTCTGTGCTAATGGGAGACTGAGAGAAAGAAGATAAAATAGGATAGCTTCAGCTTTTTCTAATGGTCATGTGTGTGTTAACTTCCCATGCTGCTTACTGTGCTGTCACTGAAAGAATTAACAGTAATTGCTGKTTTTTTTTCAGACTCCTAAACACAGGCTGGCTTGCTGGATAATTTTACAGATGAATATTTTTTTTGCCTATGCCTTTTTAAAATTTCATTTAGCACTGTGACATCCTATTGTCAAGTCCTAATTATGAGCCATCATTACCTTCCCTTTGCCCCTAAATAGCTCTTACTTTTGTTCCAGCAGAGCTGGATCTACTTCTGGCGAGACCTTTGTGCAGAATAAAGTAATTGCATTATTTCTAGTTTTGATTTATAGATGTATGTAGCATGTAAAGAACTGTGATAAATTGCTGACAGAATATCATATAATGGACAGCCACAGTGAATCAAGCTGCTTATTGGTTCAGCAGGGTTCATTATGTCATTTTTTTAATGCTGCCTTTGATGAATGTGTACACCTACTCCACTGCATGACAACGRTTTCATTTGATTTATGGCTGTGTGGTGTGGAAAGAACACTCACTGTACAGGTGTGACATCAGTTTGTGAAGAAGATTTAAGATATTTAATGTTCTTTATGCCTTTGTTTCCCTGTATGTATACAAACACATTATATAAAATGTTTATGAATATTTCTGGACCATTTTTTGCATCAATAATGAAGAGGAATTTGAAAAACTGTCTTGTTAAAATGTGTAACTCAAAGTTTTCTTACCCTTTTTAGGCATAATTGGCATCRTCAGAAATTTTGGGCAACTCCTGTGTGAACATTTAAGACTTTTTCCATCCTAAGATCTCAGTCTTAAGAGGAAAATTGAATAATCACATTTTAGAGAAGAAAACATGCTGGATGGATGAGGATTCCTTAGAGGAAGCATTTTTATCTATATGTGTATATRCACACCTTTCTGCCTTTTTTTWWAATKAGAAATTAAYATTTTGAAAACATATTTGTAGCAARTGAAAAGTTGTTGTATCTGATATTTCAGTGCAGTCTTAGCAGGACCAAGCAGCTTTGTTGCACTTCATCAGAGAACCAGAAAGTGAAACAAAATGAAATCGTACAAACTCATGCCAAAAGTAAATCGATTCCTTCTGGCAGGACACCAGATCTCTTACACTTTTCATTCTTATTCTGAGGAATATCCAAGATCTGTTTCCTATGTATTTGRCTGCATTAGATCACTTGGAAAAAGCTCATTCTCGTAGTTTGGTGTTGTGACAGCTCAGTGGCAGCTGTAGGTAGCTGGATTCCATCTGCCTGTGTGTATCAACAACTTGGAATTCAYTTTGTAGCACAGTATTTTTTGACTCAACCTCTTTCCTTTTTATTTTTTTTAAAGCATACTACCAGATGAACTGCATCCCAAGCAATAGTTGAAGCAATAATTCATACACTAAATATTTTCCTGCAAAATTTGATAAGYGAAAATTAGAACCTCTGAGCCAAGTTTAGGAGTAGAGTTGAAATTCCAAGCCATTGTATTTTTTTTAATATGTCAGGCATATTGCTTTCTTCACTTTCACTTAGTTTTATTAAAGTATACAAAGTAATGTGCTTTTCTAATGATTTCTTGGSAATTTATTTTGTTTTAGTAACATGAAGCTCAACTCAAAATATTCAGTTTATAAAGAAAAATACTTGGTTACTAGGAGAAAAACAAAGAAAATGTGTGATTTGGTATTGTAGGACTAAACTGCAGCATCATGAATTGACATTTGTGGGAATGCAAACTCTGCATAGCAAGCAGGGATGAATTCCAATATCCATGTCATTCCCCTCCTGTTCCTTTGTATAGGCTTTGCTTTTGCCATTAAATCTGGTATATTTACTGATTGGAGTAGTTTTTGAGCTTCTGAATGCTACATCAGGGTGTTCTTTAACCAGCTTCACTCCTACTGCTTATCCCAAATTTGGGTTCTAAATTAAAGCTGAAGGGAATTCTGTTGCTGTGGACTCCTCAGATGTCACCAGTTGTGCTAGTGCTTATTGCTGACAGCTTATTTTGTACAAAGAACAGGGCATTTTCAGGTTAATTAGTGTTAAATACTGTAAATTTTTTTTGAAAGGTCTACACCCTCTCTGTGTCTGGAGACAGGCTGATTGTGGGGACTGCAGGTCGGAGGGTGCTGGTGTGGGATTTGAGGAACATGGGATACGTTCAGCAGCGAAGGGAGTCGAGCCTGAAATACCAGACCCGCTGCATCAGAGCATTCCCCAACAAGCAGGTATGGGAGCTGTGGCAGCAATCACATTTCTGCTGAATATTCTTCAGGAAAATGGTGGTTTATTTTCAAGTTTATTTTTCAAGTGGGGGTTTGTTTTGTAATCAAACTCTGGGAGTGGGGAAGCTTCCTGTTGCACATTAATTCTTTTCAGTGCACTTTAGCAATGCTTGCCACTGACTTACCAGCATATTATGTTGTCATTTTATGCCTCAAGATTTGTCTCTGTTTTAGAAATAAGCTATTTAATGAATCACAATGCTGACATGTAATTAAAAATCATCCTCCCTTTCCCCAGTTGCAATAAAAGACAGAAAGCCAGATTTGGCTATTCCTCAGCAGCTTTTATGCATTGTAGCCCTGGGTTCTTGAACAGTCTGTGAACAGGGGCAGGATTAAAACTGCATGAATGTCGTTTACATATTTTTCTTTTCTTTCACTCTGAATCTGTGACATGCACTGCAGARCCCCTGATCCATTATCCAGGGGGAATTGTGCAATTCAGGTGCTCCTACAGCTGTTCTGTGCAAGTTAACGTGATGTGTCTGTGGTATTTCTTTTTCAAGGAAAGCAAGAAGATTGGCTTTCTCTGCCAAACCAATTTGTGAGGGAATTTTCCCGTGTACAGAGTGATAGTAAAGGAATTGCAAGACCTAGTTACTTGTTCTTGAACTGGCATGAATKCTTTGTCCATTTTCAGTTCTAGTTATAGTAAAACAAGCTGATCTTCCAGATTGTATTGTATGATGGATTTTAAAGAGCCTCGTTATAGCTAGATATCATTGCAATCCTATTTCTGAAAAGATCTATTATGGACTTAACTCAGAAGTGATAATAAAAGCATCTCAGGTTGCTCCAAGTCAGGACTGTAATTAACTGGATAAGTGAACACAACTTGTAATCAAGTTTCACTGAAAATACTGTTTCAGYTTGAGTGTTTAGTTGTTAGTATAAAGCTCTGAACTAATTTTAATGTAATGTAATTCTGAAACTAAAYAGTCCTGTGAGTATCTGTCATATTTCAGATATATAGGCCCTGGAGGGTAGGTGWGTAAATACAAGGGATTTTTAACTCTTTAACATTTTTTTTCCCCAAACATAAGCTTGTATTTGGAGCTGCAGAAGTCTCATTGTTATCTCAATTACAAGTCTCATTGTCAGTTAAAAACTATAATGCAGTGAGAATCCCTCTTAGAAAGCTTTTTTCTGCCTCTCCACTTTCTTAGAATTTAGAACTCTGTGAAATAAAATAGTATTGCAGTCTTTTCTCCAGTTGTAAACTTCTAAAACGTGTATCTCCAATTTTTTTTTTTTTGCTTCTTAGGGTTACGTTTTAAGTTCTATTGAAGGTCGTGTCGCTGTGGAATACTTGGACCCAAGCCCAGAAATCCAGAAGAAGAAATAYGCATTCAAATGTCACCGTTTGAAGGAGAATAACATCGAGCAGATTTATCCAGTTAATGCCATTTCTTTCCATAATGTCCACAACACATTTGCTACAGGTAAATACTCAATTCTTTGTAAGACTTGCATCAGTTCCTTTAGTTCTGATGTAAACAAATCAGTCTTTACTTCATATACCCTGACTTTTTAAGCATTTAAATTGTATTTAATGGGTTTTAAAATTATTTGATGTAGGGAGAGTTTCAAAACTTAACACTTTTTTTTCTCCCAAACACAAGCTTGTGTTTGGCCCTGCAGAGGTATCATTATGCATACAAGTCTCACTGTCAGCTTAAAACTATTTACTGTTAGAAAGTTTTTTTCTGCCTTACCACTTTCTTGGAATTTAGAGGGCTATGAGATAAAATTGTATTGCAGTCTTTTTTCTCCAGTTAACTGCTTTAACAGGGATTTTGGGAAATGCTCGTTGTGCTCTTTACTGAATGAATCAACCCTGTGTTTTTCCTGACAAAGTAATTATGAGTAGTTTTCTTTTTTTTCCTGTGCTGCATCTCTTCAGTCTTTTTTTTTCTTTCCATTACAACTTACAAACATCTTTTTGAAACACTGATTTCCAGGCGGCTCCGATGGCTTTGTGAATATCTGGGATCCATTTAACAAGAAGAGGCTGTGCCAATTCCATCGATACCCCACCAGCATTGCCTCCCTGGCCTTCAGCAATGATGGCACCACCCTGGCCATAGCCTCTTCCTACATGTATGAAATGGATGACATCGAGCACCCYGAGGATGGCATCTACATCCGCCAAGTGACAGACGCAGAGACAAAGCCCAAGTGAGTGTCTGCTTCACCTGCAGTTGAGGCTCTCTGAGCATCCACCCCAAGATTTATTAATTTTCCTAAATTCATGAATAGCATTATTGATGGCAGGAGATAGTGCAGCTTGACAGTAGGGCTGGGTTTGATTTTATCTCCTTTGCCCAAGCTTTCAATATCCGTAGGTTGATAGACGGCTGATGGATAAAATTGTGCCTGCTTGTTTAGTGGGAGAAGAATGTCAAACTCTTATCCTGTTTCAATAGGTGCTATTATATGAAGCTGTAGAGTTATTGCGAGCTCATTGCTTCAAGAATTGAGTGAAGAATTCAAGAATAATTTATTGGAGTAAATGTTACTRTGTTTGGATATTTAAAACTTGGAATGAATGCAATCTGTCACACTGAGTGTGCACCCAGCTGTCTGAGCAAGTGGTGAATTTAGATACTCTTCCAGGAAGGTTGTGTAAAATCAAGGAAAAGCTTTCTCAGTTCCTGTGTGTTGGAGTTTGCTGCAGCCCTTTGATAACACACTTTTCTGTCATTGGTGCTGTCAAAACTGGCAGACTGATTGATGGAGGTAAAAATTCCYGTTCAACTTGCCTTGGCATGAATGTTACATAGAAAAATTGCCATCCCAGTGCAGAATTGTGCTGCTCTTAATGATGCTAGCACAGGAGCAGTTGGCTTTATTTTCAAATTCCTGTGCTTTATCACTGCTAGGKTTTTTTCTCTTCTAGTGCTCAATCTGTCTAACACCTTATCAGGTTGTCTCCATTATTAAAAGTGGCTATGAAAACAGAATCATAAATGATGAAATTTTTTGACTTTAAAATCTCAAGAGCTTTCCCTCCACTCCCTTAAGTGACTTTTCTGTTGCTTTGGAGCAGCCATTTTATACCTATGAAGATGAGATATTTATTATTGTATAACTTTCACATCTCTCGCTTGGCGATGTTTGTTTTAAAATAATTTTGATACTCCTAGAAAAATAAAGCCAGAACCATTTTAGTATTTATTTCTGGTAATTCCTCAAGTGGAAAAAAATCCAAATGTGGTAATTCAGATTTATTTTTGAAATCAGGTTGTACTTGTTACATATGAGTTATTTTTTGTTGTGTTTTTTAAAGTTGATAAAAGAATAATAACTGCTCTTGGTTTTCTAATAGTAAGAACTGCTTTCAGGGTCTTTTTTTTGTTCATTGCTAGTTAGAGTTGCTAATTCTGTAGATGCTTCATTCTGCTGTACAAGGAGGTTAATCTACAATTAAACAATATTTCCTCTTGGCCCTCCATTATTTTCTGAAACAGATGGTTCATCATTTCCTGGGCTGTTAAACACAGCAAGGTTAAGGTTAGACTCTTGGGAATCAGCTAGTTTTGAATCTTATTAGGCTGTAGAAGGAAAACTAATAAGAATACTCCTTAATATCATTTTGTGACTGTAAACAATTATTTATTAGCAAACAATTGATCCCAGAAGGGCAAATTGTTTGAGTCAGTAATGAGCTGAGAAAAGACAGAGCATATCTGTGTATTTGGAAAATAATTGTAACGTAATTGCAATGCATTTAGACAGGCATCTTTTTGGACCTGTTTCTATCTTTAAATGAATTTSTGAAAACATTAACGAGGTTTATATGCTTTTCTGACATTTACAAGTTGCTTGTGCCAACCTTAGGGCACTAAGAATGATGGGTATATTTTAGTGTTTCAGGAGTGTGAGTCATCTCTGGTTTATTCTAAAAATAAGTTACTTAGGACAGAAGACTAATGGTAGTTTCATAGTGATCTTTTTGCATATTAATTTGAGTCACTGTTTCTGCACAATGCATTCTAAGTGCATCAAGATGGTGCCATATTATACAAAGATTACTTTTTTCATCATTAAACTATTATATTCTTTATCTTGGTACAAATGWAAGCTGGCTTTCTGCAAATTTCTTCTTTCCTAGGATGTTGAATGTTCTACCTGCTTATGATTCCTCTAAATACTCTTCCTAAAATAGACTTTATTTATTTCAGGTCTACTTAGACTACTGGTGATGCTTCTTCCCTTCAAGAGATGCTGTCCTGCTCCTAACAAGATGCCATAAAAACAACTGAAGTGAGAAGAATAGTCTTTGTACTCGTGTTGTTTTTTACTAAGAAATACTTGTTTGTTTATTGTAATTCATCTAAATCTGTCATTCCTTGCCTGCTTATAATGTTAGTGAAACTGTTTTCTTTATCTACTGTCCGGAGCTGAATTAGTTCAATCCTGTAGATAATGTTTATAAAAACTCAAAGTTTATTTTGTAGTATCTGATTATGAAAACTTTCACTGCTTTCTTATTTGTTCAATAAATATCTATAGGTTTTTGAAAACAAGTACATTGTGTGGCAGCCTTTACTGATTGTGAAACAAATGTTAAGACCGAACCCTTTAATTGCAGGGTTCTTGAGTTTTAGATTTTCCTGATGGAAWGTTTATGAACCTTTTATCTTTTTTGCAACAAGATGAATTGGGAAATAAATATTTTCTGTTGAGTATTACCACTAAAAGCTGTCTCACTCAACAGTGTTTGCAGAGCAGACTCAGACTGCTCTCCTGGTTGTTTTTATCAAGTGTTTGAGAAGTACTTATTGCTTAAATATTCACTTTGCAGGAGGAACAGAAAAAAACCTCAGGCTTGTCCAAGGTGATTGAGGTGTGGGTATTTTGGAATGAAGATTGGATTCATGCTTTGCTTCCAACTTYTTCTTTTCTGTCAATATCCGTGTAGCCAGTGGGAGCACTTTACTACCTTTAGGAAAACAAACCTGCTGCCAACAGGAATGGTATCAGAGAAGGTGGTGATGGAGAGGAAACAGCTGTGTGTGTGCAGAACTCTGACAAACTTGAGCTGTTACAGGTAGATGTGGTAAATGAGTTGTATATGGAATGCTCTGTAGTTTGTCATGAGCTAGATGTGGTTTCTTTGGCAATAGAAACTGGTTTTGATAGGTTTGGAAAAAATAAAGATCTTCCTGAGTTAAATGTGAATTATGCCCTCACCACAGCATCACCCAGTCTCTGTTCTTTTAGTTGTGTCCCACCCCATTTCCTTGCACTTTAATTGGCTTTTTTGCAGTGAGGGTTACATGGTTGATGTTGGGCAGAGGTTGAATTTTTGATSCCACCTTCTGAAGTCATAACATCTTGGTGTTCAGGTGTTTTATTATTTTTAGAGGACTCCTTTGATAAAGAGGGCCAATTGAAGCCCAATCATGGGAACTAAAGGTTTCTCTGAGAGTGACTAGCAAAGCAATAATAAGCTTGTGGGAAAAGAAGTGAGGATGTGTCTAAATAAAAAAATTGTGTGAAGGCAGAAGTGCGCCAGGACTAAGGAAAAGGTGGTTTAGTGATGATGTGGAGAAAGAAACRTGTGAAATGGCAAGAGGATAGAGTGGGGAGTTACAGGTGTAGAGCTGTGGGGAGCAAAGTTAAATAAGAGCTTGAGAGCATAGGGGAGAACAGAGAATTAGGGGAATTCCAAATACTTTGGTTAACAAAGTGYAATATGAATTAGAAATTATGCCACCTGTGCAAGTTTTCCTTGGTGAGTAYTGGGGAGAAAACCTATTAATACTTGATATGCTGAGATCTGCATATTGCAGTGGACAAAGGTAGCCCAGGATGTGTCTGAGGGAATGGATTTGACTTACTTGTTCTGTTTTGGCTYAAAAACCAGAGGAGATTTCCTTGTGGTGTGTTGGTGTTTTATGTAAATGCTTGAAACAAACTGTAGAAAATAGTGAGAGCACAAAGCAGCAGAGAAAATGAATGTTGGGTGGTCAGGGCTACAGCTGTGTCCATGTATTGGGTACAAATATCACAATGTGCTGTTGAAATACAGGTATTTCTTTTACAAGAYTAATCTCCCTTTTATTAGCACTCTTCTGGAAATGCAGGTCAAGGCAGAGGTTCATAAGCTGGAGGAATCATGAAACAAGCCTTTTCTGACTTCTGTAACAAGMAGCTGCACAAAGGATATACTGACTCTTGATAGAGGAATTGAGAGCTGAAAAAGCTCCTTAAGTCACTGCTTTTTGGCTGGTGTTGAGGGCCGTGGAGAAAACATGGAGCCACAGCCATCACTGTAATAGAGTCATCAATCACCACTGACTGCTGGCAGCACTGAATATCCAGGGTTGTCTCTCACAAGAGCCTCATAACACTGTGGTATTAGAAGCCAAGTGGCATCTGTGCCCTGAATGTCACAAAAGCAAGCTGGTAAGTACTTCTTTCTGTTGTCCAGTCCTTCAGGATAATCAGTGGGGGGTTACTACTTGCAGGTCTGGAGCTCTGCTACGTCTCAGATGGGATCTTTAGTGCTGCTGCTGCTGGAATTATGATAAATATATTAAAGAAAGGTCTTTAGGTGAGTGTTTTCCCAAGCAAAACCTTGGTCAAAGTTGAGCTCTGAGCCCCCAACCAACTGAAGTGATGATGTTGAGGATGACTTTACAAGGTTGTGTAGGTATTGCCAGCTCCTAATTTTAATTGCCTCACGCTTTTGTATGTGTCCAGTATTTTTTCCTGCCTCGAAAATGACAGATTTTCTGTATTGGAGTCACACAGTCCCCAAGTTCTGCAGTTAAGATAGGTGCCCAAAAGCTGGGTGTTTCTGCTGTTGGGTTCTTTTGCAAATTTGTCCTAAATGACATGTTCACCATCCGGGATTGGTATCAGTGGTGTGGATCAGAACCCATTTCTCTGGACTAGCAGCCATCTGCTCTAGTGATTACACCATTAGCTGCTCTCATGTTGTTCAGTATAATCACAACCACAAAGGCAGTCATTTTTTAGTCAATATGCATCTGATATAACTTCTGCTCCTCCAGCAATGTGAGATTTGCTCTGAGAAGTGTCAGGATTCTTTGTTTCAAATGCTTTTAGACAKGTAGAATTTGGAAATGAAGAGTCGAATACAGGACTTGTCCAGATATTCTTATAACTGATATTTGAAAGGCTCACTCTGAAATATATTTTTCCCAAGACTGTATGTATAGTTTTTCACTGTATCAGACATTTTCCTATAGCATGAAAAGCACATATGAATGTGCTAAAACGTGTGATAGCAACATGGGGGAGGTAATAGGTCTTCAGAGTCTCCTGTGATTACCTGCAGAGTGGAAGGGAATAAACTGTTCTCCATGTCCACTGGGACGAGGYATAATGAGCTCAAATTGCAGCAGAGATTAGTGTAGACATTAGGAAAAACTTTCTAAGTGTAAGGATGGTTCAGTCCAGGAATAAAAGGCCTGGGAGAGCTGCAGTGTCTCCATCTGTGGAATTTCCCAGGCGCAGTTTAGACCAGTGACTGCCAAGGAATGGTGGAGTTTTAACTGATTCCATCTTTGGGCAGGAAAGACAAGGCACTACTGATTGCATTTGTGGTTGTTCTGCTTTGCAGCTTCCCCTGGCACTGAGAAGGGCTCTGCAACCCTCATGGCACCTTCTAGGGGTTGACAGGAGAGCTGGAGAGGGACTTCGGGCAAGGGTGTGGAGTGACAGGACAAGGGGATGGCTTTAAACTGCCAGTGGGCAGGGATGGATGGAATATTGGGAGGGAATTCTCCCATGTGAGGGTGGGAGGCCCTGGCACAGGGTGCCCAGAGAAGCTGTGGCTGCCCCTGGATCCCTGRCAGTGCCCAAGGCCAGGCTGGACAGGGCTGGGAGCAGCCTGGGATAGTTGAACRTGTCCCTGCCATGGCAAGGGTGGCACTGGATGGGATTTAAGGTCCCTTCCAATCCCAAACATTCTGGGATTCTCTGCACTTCTTAAAATCAAKGTATGCCTTCATTTTGTAGGCATTTCTGACCTTAGGTTAATTCTGAATGAGGGTTAATTTTTGAATTCAGGTTATTCAAGGRTAACTGACTTTTATTTGCTATATAAATACTTTGTTTACATCAGCCTTACCATAATTTCAAGCTTGCATCCAGCTTCACCATCAGCAGCGCTGATCGACTCAGCAGAGCAGCACAGTTTATGTTTTAATCTGTTCCCCACTTGCATAAACCCACTGTGTCCTCTTCTGGGGAAAAAACCAGAGCAAGGTAGCCTTGAGTAGAAATAAAGCAATAATTTATTCACTTGGGCCCAAGATTTCCTGATAATTAAACTAAGCAAGGGTTGCTTTTCCCTGCTTGTGTTTGCTGCRAGCCACCCCTGTTCTGCAGCCACAACAATGCAACAAAGGCAGCGATTGCCTCATTCTCAGCTCCAGGGGGGCATTGTCAGAGGTGATTCTGGCTGCAGAATTTGTTCCCTAAATAGATAAGGCAGACAAAGGTGGAAAGAGAAGAAATATTCTCATTCCACAGATGTCAACAAAAGCACAGAATAAGGAAGTGAATTTCCTTGTCACAGAGCAAAGGCAGRACCTGAACAGATGTCTTGATTCCTAGTGCACATAATTGGTTTAATATTTTGCCTCTGCTGTAGACTTACTGTAGGGAGTTCAGTTAATCTTTTTTAGTCCTGTGATGTAATTTTTTGGTCAATCAAACAGCCAGGGCTTCTGTGTAAAGGTAAATGAGACCAAATAAATAAAAAAGAATTAGGTGTATCAGAATTAGGTGTATCTTTTAAAATGCAATTTCGTCTTATACAGGGATCCAGTATACACTGGTGTGTTGATATTTAGTTGTGCTACATGGAAAAAGAGATTCCAGCAGAATGCAAAGATTGCCTTTAGTGAGGAAGAGATTTGACAGGGAGAAAGTAGAAAGTGCAAGCATTATTAGAGGTTGTGCTTTGAAAAATAATAAAATGTACTGTTGTGTTTTTACACAGTATTATCTAGGCAGAAAAAAATTATAATTCAGGCCCTGCAAATCAAAGACTGTCAAGAAGCATTAAATAGAGAATTTGTAACTTGTTTTGTAAAGCTAA
>NW_026623823.1:190692-241960 GCF_030028575.1 Malurus melanocephalus | reverse complement strand
GGTTTTGATGCCTGGTATTGATGATTCTGTTTTCTTGTCCCACACAGAGATTTCATGTTCTACTGGCTGAGGAGCTGCAGTGCTGCATTGCACATCTGTGGGCTGTAGGATGCCCAGACCTTGCTGCAAAGCTGTGGAGAAGCTGCAGATGKGTTTTCCCTGGAAGCAAACGTGTAGGGTATTGTTAAATGGGAATAGCCTCCCTGTTCCTGTCCCTGTTTCTTTAATATATGTATAGTCCCTGTTTTTAATTTTTCACTTACTGGTGATAATCCCTGTGCTCCTCTACATCACTTAATGATATCAACTGGTAGCACAGATTATAAAACAGTATAAAYAACTTCTGAATTTGCAAATCATTTTGAGAACATGATCTTGGCTATTTCYCTTCCACCTGTATTTTAGTGTTCAGATTATTTGATTTTTCATGTGAAAGCTTTGTGCAGTGGCCTGCAGACACAGGGACTGTGGAAGGTGGTGCTGCCTGAGCAGTGAGAGAAGTGCCCTGTTCCCATCAGAGAATTTCTGCTAATKAGATTTTGGAAGGGAACATTTAAAGAAATATCTGTAGATTAAAATGAAACAATTAGCCTTAGGTGCAAATCCCTCAGCTCTATACCATGGATTAAGTGACAGGAATATATCAGGGCTGACATATTTCTCTGTTCCTCTTTATTTGTTTTTAGGATCATGGTCCTTGGTGTGAAAAATAAAAGTGCTTAAAGCCTTGATTTTTTTCCCCTTGGTTTTAATGGAGTCACTGTTCTTTCCTTGTCATCTGCATTGCTCAGATGCTTTTAATCAAATCCTCGGATTTAAATTATTAACCATCTTTTTGGAATTACATTTTTTATTCCTAATTATACACAAAAGATATATATCATTAAATATGCAGCATGTAATTGTGATTAAAGCGTGCAGCCTCCCAAAAGATGGGCCTAACARTTTGATACACCCAAAATTTAATTAGGCAGATAATGGGGTTAGAAGGGAGATTTGTGAGGATGGAGTGGGGATGGAGATATTTGGAGTGACACTTTTTTTGGATGCAGTTGGAAATCCTTTTATAGGCAAATGCRAATAAAGTCATATTTCTTTCTTGATGTCTTCTGTTGTCTTTTTTGTCTTGTCCATGAAAAACTAAATTTAGCTACATAGGGAACAGGTAATAATTCAACGAGTTGCAGAATTTTCTACACAGTTGAATCTTTTGGTTGTTTCCTGAGAAATCAAGTTTTGACCTGAACCACAGTAACTTTTCCCAGGTAGATTTCCTGGGCATGCTATTAAAGGCTGTCTCCTCTGCTTGGCTGCCTGCTTTCATGAGGGATGTAGGAATTTGATAGCTTTGAGACCTCCTTCCTCTGTCAAGCTCAGTTGTAATTGGTCTCTCAGTTCCCAAGTTATTAGGGGGATGAGAGGAGAAGGGGATGGGCAGACAGACACAGCCAATTTCATCGCACCCATCTCATTTCCGTAGGGAACTGGAATCAAAAAATCAATTAAGGTTAAAGACCCTCCARTACCCTTCTTCAATTACTTGGCCAGAACAATCCTTTAGCTGAAGTATCCATGATACACAATACCCTGATCAGCCTTGAGCAGGATTAAACCTCTCTGGGCAGTTGTTTGGAGTGTCCAAGTACGGGATAAACCCCTGGTTTTCCATCAACATTAACTGAGCCTTTGGAGCCTTTGGCAGTGCCAGCATCAGGAGTTTCCTAMAAGCTGCATTTTCCCAAAGGAAAATGGTCCCAACCTGCTTTTGTTTTGGTATCAAATGACCCTAAGTGTTGCTTGTTAACCTATTTCTTCTTTCCTCTTATGAGGGGTTATSTTACTTTTTTCCACATTCTGGAAAWCTCACTGGCTTCCACATAATTCTGTTTATCCTCCCTCCCCACCTCACTGGTAATTTGTGTTTAAATATTTACCATTTCATCTTCTCTTACAATCAGAAATAATTCAAATCCATCTCCTAAGTGGCACAGACACATTGAGATGTTGAATAGAACCATCACCTTTTTACAAACCATTTTCTGGTCTATCTTCTAAATCACCATCAAAATCCCAAACTAAAACAAAGAGCCACCAAACAAACAGGTATTTTTGCAGTTCTGATTGCAAACCAAGCCCGTGTGAACAGTCTGAAATGTTTATGATCTCAAAAGCAGCAGAAATCATCAATTTTCTGCGATCCTGCTTTACCCAGTGGAGATGTCCAGATTCAACACTTTGGGGCTCTAGTGCCCTTTTCTTCCTCTTATTTCAGTATTTGTTTTGCTAACAGC
Source organism: Malurus melanocephalus (assembly GCF_030028575.1). Taxonomy (NCBI): domain Eukaryota; kingdom Metazoa; phylum Chordata; class Aves; order Passeriformes; family Maluridae; genus Malurus; species Malurus melanocephalus. The sequence goes on along the minus strand of NW_026623823.1, from coordinate 239,669 downwards.
TTGCTCTGCTGTGGAACTGGTTGCTGTAAAGGAAAAAAAAAAACCCTTGTTTGCCTAGAATCTCTATAGTGAGGGATTTTGTTTGTGTGGAGAGAAGGAAATGAAGGATGGAAACGTTAATAGAGGAAGCACACATGTTTCAGATGATGTATTATATGTATCCCCTTGTTTCTTGTTTTACTTCTCTGCATTTTTCATTTCTCTGAGGATGTTTCATTAAAAAAAAAAGAAAAAAAAAGAAGTGATGCTTTTCCTGTGCATCAACTTGAAGGCATTTTGGTGGGACTTTGTTGTAACATCACTTCAGTTATTTAGTTCCTCGTGGAGAGGTGTGGAACCAGGATTCCAACCCTGACCAAAATCTTTTCAGCTCAAGGGAGTTGAATTTAATTTCAATTTACTGCCTTGCTGTAAGGCTGAGAGACAATTCCTCTGGCTAAASTCAGTGAGGAAAACCTTGTTTCTCTTGGCACAGGATCAACCTCTGCATCAAAATGGTGGTAAATAAGGTTTTCCAGATTTTATTTGTAACTACAGAATCAGAATCACCTTTACAGACAGAGAAATATTTATTTAAGGTTTTAAACTCCTAAAAGACAGACTGTGCTTTATGTCATTTGCATGTAATGCGTTATCATGGCCATTTTTAATTCCCCCAGGAAGTCTTTACTATTAAAAAAAAATTGCATTGCAGGACAGCAAGTATCTACCAGCAGGTATGGTTATTTTTTTTTAGCTCCTAATGCAGCAGCCTTTCATCCCTCTCTATAAGATTTACCTTTAACCTAAAATCTTTCACCCGTTATCTATAATGCATAATTATAAATACATTGTAGTCTCGAGTAAGTACAATTAAAAAGGGTAATTCGTTTCCCTCCCTCTCTCCCATCCTCCCACCCAAGTCCTTAGGTTTAATTTTCATGATTATGTTAGATTATGAGTCATTTTAAATCATGGTATCCAGTAGAGACTACTCCTACTCTGCAGCTCTTTTCAACAGTTGTTTATGGTAGTTTCAGCCTCTTTCTGCCTCTCTGAGGCTCTTTATTTTTAAAGCAAGGCAGACAAGGCCTAAAATTATTCCATTAAAGAGGTGCAATTTTTGTAATGGGACTTAGAGTGCTCTGCAGAAGTGCAGGCAAGTTTCTTCAATATCCTGAGCATTATTCGCTCATTTAGTTAAATGATGTTTCTAATTCCCTGGTAATTACATGTAATGAGGCACTCTTTCTCTTCTTGATGAGACTTTAGCTTAATATGAGATGTCGTATTTTTTCTTTTTTTTTTTTTTTTTTTTTTTTTTTTCGGGATAATTACCATTCCCAGGAAAGGCAGGGGGTTTGTTGTTCAGAATATATAGCAAATTATTTTATTTCCTGCCATCTTGACTGCCAGTAAATTATAAAATTAAGTTTCAGTGGAGCATTAGCACCATTTTGGAAAGGCTTGAGATTTTTTTTTTCCTTATTCATGTATTGATGTCCTTTGGGACTGTTGAGCTATTATTCATAGAATAGATGTTTTTCTGCCAGTTCCTAGTATTAGATGGTATTGAAGCAGCAACATAGGTTTAATTTTTTTTCCCTGGATAATATCCAATACAGAATGGTCTGGTTAGTTGCTTTTTATATCAGGTAATTATCTTTATAAAGTTTTACTAACACTTCCCCCCTTCCTTGGCGACCAATGAAGTTTATTTTTATGCATATTGTAATATTAAATGCTGGGGGGGCTTTTTGTTTTCAGTTCTGGATGACTGCTCTTTCTCAGATTTCTTGCACAGTATAACATTTAGGGCACTGGAATGAATGAAAAGCTGTAGGATACATAAAGTTAACAACAACAATGCAGCATTTAACTTCAGTAAAAATGCAATCAACAGTSATTTTAATTACTCTTATTTTCCTACTTTTTGTCAGTGTCATTTCCTTCCTTTTATTCAGATGAGGTGATTCTTGTCTGCTTTAGTTTTGTTTTTAAATTCAAATGCTGTAAAAATTATGAATGGAATACCATCTGGGAGTCAGATTTTTTAAGTGATCTCTGCATTAGGAGCTGCATGGCCCTTTTTAAARGCCATTTTGTTGTCTAATTCTTACAGGAAACCCAGGGATGGATTTATCTCCCGTACCTTCAGCTCTCTAAAAGCCAGGTTTTTGTCTAAATGAAGAAGGCACCCCTATTTCCAGTTTTTGATGTATTGTTAAATAACAGCTGTTTGTRCAAGACACAGCTGCTCTGTACCCTCACCTTGCAGGAAGAAAGAAATGAAAATCAAACTCCAGTGGAGTGGGGGAAAGCCTTGTCCTCCAGCAGAGGTGGCTGAGAGGGAATGGGAGGGAGGAAAATGATGTTTGTCACCAAAGTCTTGTGTGACTTCATTTCCTCTTTTTGGAAGGGACACTTTTGCAGCCATTTGGGAAGATTTACTCTGCTCATTGTGGCAATGGCACCAACATTTGGAAGAGAAGGCCACRGAAGAACCTTTATTAATATGAAGAAGTGTATTCCTATATGTGAGTATGTTGCATTTACACCTTTTGCAGTTGATCAGACTATTTAAATGCTTTAAAATATGTTAATTTAAGRGTTTGGTAGGGTCAGCATCCCAATCTGTAGTGCTCAAAGGATTAAGCCTTGAAACTGGTGGGCTCTTTTATCAGCAATGCACTTTTCCTGTCTAAGAAACCACAGTGCTGCAAAGTTCTCAATATAAAGGCACATCTTCATGATAAAACCAAGATTTKGAGAGGCTAAAGTGCAATCAGCGGTAGAAAATAAATGTCATAAATAACTTTTTGATCCCAAATACTGTGACCCCAATTCTATAGAAAGAAGCTGGAAAAATATGACTGCATCTCACTCTTTATTTCATCTTAAGCAATTTGACATCAATCAAATGACTATAGAGGCAAAGGCATGAACGTTTATTTCCCAGCCCACAGGATTGCTGTCAAATTGCAATTTTCAAAATTGAAAGAGTTGTTAAGCTAGATTTTCTCCATTTTCTTCCTAGTTCTTTCCCTCAAACTTTCAGAAATGTGCCTCTCAATTTTGCAGTGTACTATCCTCCAATGTGCGAGGAAATTAAAGGAGCTCCTGAAAAAATTCCTTACCATGCAGTGGTAAAATCTCATTTTCCTGTCTGCAACTCAGTGTATAAATCTAGAGGAAGACTGCATCACAGAATAGGGAATGAATGAAATTTGAGCATTAAGATAATGCCCTAGTGAGGTTGGCAGCTAAAAGGAACAAGTTTGGTACATTCGTGTTACATGATTTAAAACTCTCTGGTCAGGACTGGTTACCTCCAGCCTGCTGCAACTCAAAAGTTATCAAATACTCAGACCTGCTCTGGAGGGGAACCTGCTGCTTTATGGGTGTCAGCTTGGGGCAAAATCTTCTCCCCAGTGTTACAGGGAGGCAGGACATGAAAATGGAATGCTTCTGCAACAATAAAAGTTGGGAAGTCCTGCTTGAGATCTGTGGTTGATTTATCAAGAAAGCTACAGAAAGCCACTGTCATTAAGTTTCTCTGAGTTTCTGAAAGCCAAAGCTCCTGGACAGCCCTGAGCAGGTCAACACGTCCCTCATTTTTAAAATCAACAATAATGTTCTGCTCATGTCTTCCCCAGCTGCCTCAGTCTGGTAGGAACTTCAAAGCCTGCCTAATATATGCAATTTTCTCTTAAAACAAGAACAACAAAAAGCTTCTAGTGGAGAGAGTGCCTATCTGAGCTGTGCTGACCCACATTCAGCCCTGAACTTTGCTGAAGGAATTCCAACTTCTTTCTAAGATGCTGCCACAACTGTTGGGGTGCAGGGATGTTCTGAGTGCATGTGTGATGCTGGAGATAATGATCAGCTTTACAACTGGTTCACTCCCATATTTAAATAATGAAAAACTTTAGGCTTATCTTGTTAGGCCCTCACCTGGTGAGCACAAGAGGAGTGAAGGTAAGTTAGACTGACTGATACAGGAGTCTGAGCTTATCAGCACCTGATTTTCTGTTTTTTGAATACTGTCCTTCCCCAGTGCTAGGATTTTCCATTTTAATCTCTCACTCTTCCTATTTGTTTAACTCTAGGAATTTCTGTACCTGATGAAGGAAAAAAGTAAAAGTGGGTGGGAGTGGAGAATAGGAAACTGAGTCTATTCAAGTTGCTGAGATTATACATTTTATACCACAGTGAGATAACACAATGTTGTGAAGCCTCAGTGTAAACCCCTGCAAAATCATGGTAGTTTGGGGTTTATTGCAGGATTTAAAGGTTGTCACCATGTTAAGCTGGTCTTGCTTCTCAGTATACAGGTATTCAAATAAGTAAATCAAATAGCTTTGGACAGATAGTGCTGGAGAATCATCCCCTGTTCTTGAGTGGAAATGGTGATAAAGGCTCCAACTCCCAGCTGGTGCTGTGGGCTCAGGGTGGAGCTGAGTGGATTGCCAGGGTGGCTGCTCTTTGTCCCTGCCAGATGTGAGACCTGGAGCAGCTGTTTGGGACATGGTCCATCCTCCAGAAGGAGGATCCACGCTCCAGGACAGTGAGGGGAAGCACAGCCCTGCTCCAGGTGAATTTTCAGCCCGGTCTGGGCTGTGTTTGGGCAGGAAGGAGTTGGAGCTGGCTGGTTTTTTGCTCTGCTGGACCAACAGCCTCGGTCACTGCCGTCCATCGGTCAGTGCACTGAAACCTGTCTGCCAGCACTGGCTGATCTCCAACACTCCCTTCACAGGGGCTAATTAGGAACCATCAGATTAAATTCCCTGTGACTTCATTAGTATCTCTAAGCCAATGGCCTGCAGGCAAACCCCCTGTGAGTAAATCAGAGAAGTAACCATTTGTTGACRTTTCTGTCTGTCAGCCCCAGATGTGGGCCCGTGTCCTGCTGCTAATGTGGCTCTGTCACATGCACTTACACCACTGCACATAGTTCAGATTGTTACAAATGCCTTTATCCATTCCCATTGACATTTTAAACAAACGGTGATATATTTAGTACAATAATTACAGTTATTTGATTACCTTTCTTTTAGCCTGAAGTAGAAGCAACTGACAGATGTGAATACCTCCGAGACCAATACTCCGTAATAAACTAACATTATTTATTACAAGATGCATTTTATTAATAGGAATTGGCAGTAATTAATTCAGTAAAGTTGATGTTACTAATAATTACATGTAATTCATGAAATATTTATGAAAGAAAACTGTGTATAAAAATGACGCAAAGGTCATTTAGCTAATTAGTTAATAAATGTCACCAACATTTCTAGAGAGTCTCTCTAATTCTGAACACTTTCAGCTTTTTTGTAGTGAAATACTTTTTGATGCATTTTGTTCTCATGCGTGATGTCCTGAGATGGAAGTCAACATTTCTGGTTATTGTTTTGAGCCCATGTATGTACTGTTTCCTTTGCTAATCCACTTTGGCCTCCTTCCTTGTTCATAGTGAAAGATCCTAATTAGAGATAGCACGAGCTCAATCTAATTTAGGTTATCAGTGAGTTGCCGTGTCTCCCAGTTTAAGGATATATGAATATATCTCTGTCTTTTTAACTTGATTCCACTGACTTTCCATGGAATCAAATAACCATCATCCAAATTAATAGCTGACATCTGAACTGGAAAAATCTTAATGTCATTTCTGCCTGGATTGAGTTCAATGGCAAAAGAGCCCATTGACCTCGTGAGCTGCAGGATCAGACCTGAGCTGCTCCACACTCATAGTTGAATTGGGATATTGGTCTGGTTTGTGGGAGCTTTGCCACGGGATGTGCTGGTGATATTCATGGAGGAAGGTGCAGAATGAGGTTCTCTTGTCAAATAGGGCATCCTGTGTARCACAGGCTGTGCAGAGCTTCATCCTGTTTCTGATTGTTTGGGTTTTCAGAGATGTTCAGACATAGTTTGAAGCTCTAAGAATCAGAGAATCCATATCTTATCATCTTCAAAACAGTGTGGGTCTGGCTTCAGTTTCTTGCTGCAATTCTTTGTCAAACACAAATTATTTGGCTCAAGGAAGAGTTTTGCTTTACGAAATTCCATGTTTCCTTCTGAAGAAAGGCAGACTTGGTGATCTAATCACGTTCTTGTCCACGAGTCTGTGAGAGCCACCTTTGCACTTCCCTCATCCTGACATTGCTCTCTGCTCATCATCAAACAACCTTCAGCACTCTGCCTTTTGGCAGAGGAGGGAATTGCTCAAGGACTTCAGGGATGAGGAGGTGAAGAGAGCATCGTGCTCACTACCCTAAATCCAGGAGTGAGGAGCRGTGACCAAGGGCTGATGTCACTCCTAAAGCTGCTCTGTGGGTGGGTTAAATGGCTCTGGAGCAGCTCTGGGCAGGAAGATGGACACAGGGCTGCCCTAAATCAGGGAGGGGATGTCTCGTAGTTTAGTGTTCCTTGAATAGCTGTTCTCTGTCTTAGTGTTGCTGCACAGACCAGAAACTCAGACAAACATTGCCATGAGGTSCTGGAAAGCAAATCTGTGTGTGGAGCCACAATTTCTCTTGTTTTGTAAATGGGAAACTGCTGATCACTGAGGAAACTTTGGTTCTCAGAACTCATTCCTCAAGTTTGCCACTCCCAACAACAAAATATGCCTTGAATCATCCGTTTGTTGAGTGCCAGGCTCAGGCACTTCCAAATGTCTCACTTTGTACACTAATATACCAGTACACACTGAATTACACCCTGATTATCTCAGGTCCACTYTTGTTACTATGAACAAGCATGAAYRTATAAACAGTGTAAAAAWTAAACMTATAAATAACATCAAAACAATGAARTGGCCACCATGAGTTATGCATTGGGGAAGAATGAGTGTATTTAGCAATGAGAGAGGTGTTTTTAACCTTATGGTCCCTATTGAGGTGCTCCTGTCCCTGGCTGATGGCATTCTCTATGGGAAATGTGTGGTGTTGAAAAGGATGAGACAGAACTTTAGCAATCTCTTGGTCTTCCCCTACTAAATCCATCTGAGCTCATTAGTAAATGACAAAGCTTGGACTTGCATTACTATGTAGCCTAAGTGAAAAGGGAAACAATTTTCTGAGATTATTTGAATTGCTTGGAAAATAAAAATGAAAAAGCTCTTGTTACTTTCAATTAATAAACAGACTCTCAGGAAAAAGGAGCTTTAGCAGCCAGCAGAGGGAACAGCAAGACGAGGGWAGGGAAATATGCACAGGAGGGGCTGTTTTGTACAAAATTGTCCAAACTCACAGCACCTCTCCCTGCTCTGTGAACCGTTTGAGCCTTTGCTGCAGCTCCAAACAGTCCTCCCGATGGGCAATCGCCCTGGGGAAAAATGGAACAGCCCTGAATTGCCTCAAATACGCTTCCTAACAGGCAACTGGTCCTGATAGAACAATTTGAAACTCTCTGTCTCCTTATCTTCTGTCGACATCATTTTTCAGAAGGGGCAACAGGACCGAATTAAATCGTTGTGCTGCAGACAGTCTGTCTGATTGCCTYGTGGCTGTTGCCCATTTTGAAGATTTCCTCGAGCAGTTTCAAACTAAGACAAGAGGAAAGTTCATGTGTGCCTGCGCACACGGATGCACACARCCCTGCGCCTCCCTCCTCCTACACTTATTCAATTATGTGATGCATTTACAGCTGAAGGAATTCAGAGTCCTGTTGTTCTATGCCATGGCCAGTTCCTGATGGTTGAAAATGTCAGGAATCTCCCCCCTCCCCTTTCCCCTTTTTTTTTTTTTTCAGTAATCCAGACTAAGATCTTGAAAGAAAGAAGATAACAAGATGTATATAAATGAGTTTAGTCCAAATATTGCATGTGGAAAGAATCCTAGGGAAGCGTGACTGGATGTACTTGGATCCGATTTGTTGTGTTCACTGAARGCAGGAGCAGAATCTTGGTTGTCTTTGGTACTTTTGAGTCTTCTTGTCCTGCCTGAAGCCCAGCTTGTCTGCCTAAGGTTTGATTTTTGTCTGAGATGGAGCTGTTAGGGCTGAACAGACACACAGAGCACGGTGGAAGGGGAAGGGGCTGGGAAATGAGATGTGCTGCAAGCAGCAATTGGAGAATCTGATTGCTGTCTAACAAAAGGAGCCTCTGGGATATATTTTACCTACTGGTGGGCAGGAGAGAGCTGTGTTCCTGGGACATGTTTCTCAGGGCTGCAATGCACAATCATCACCCTTGGATTGTTTCCAAATGCTGCTCAGAATCCCAGTGGCTCTGGGGCAGTGTTAAATCAAGGTGGATGTCACTTCACATCTCATTGTGAATGCACCACCCGGAGCACGGGGCTGCACRGAGCATTCCTGGGCAAGCAGAGACTTCTGCCTCAGGGGGAGGAGGTTTGATCCTTAGGAAGAAAGGAGGAAAAGCTCCTCTCATGGCCCAGTCTGTGGTTTATTGGGTTTATGACCAACCAACACTGTTAGTACACAATTAATGCTGTTGTCTCCTTCTTCAGATCCTCAGCTTCTGCAATTGTTGCATCTCCAYTGTTTCTTAATATCTCACTGGGAGAAATCCTTCCCAATAAATTCTACAGAGACAAAATAAATCCCTGGAGAGGGAATATTTCATCATTTCTGTATTGGAAGCTAAATTCATAGTTGACTCACTACTTATTCTTGCACTAATATAAACCGCAGGTGTTATCAGTGAAGAAGCAAACCTTACTGATAATTGTTTCTTCAACAGCAAATTAATATATAAAAAATGTGTCATCTGCATATTATTAAATGTGCAGATAATCAAGATATATATTTWAAAAAAATAAATRAATGGTTTGTAAAAGAAAAGACAGCACAGACAGGGCTCTTCACCATCCCAGACACAATTTTGCTCTCCCTGAGGATCCAACCCCATTTTTTGTGGATGTGTGTTGTTATTTCATGGTCTCAAAACAGAGTATTCATAGGCAAAGAAGACATGGTGAAATTTGAAAAAGACCGAGGGAAGTCAGGAAAACAAACCCGTGCTTTTCTCCAGGAAAACTTGGTGGAAACCCTAGAAGGTGTTAAGGTGATTTAATCCTTGCCGTTTTCTATTTGGCTGCTCTTGGTTTTGGCATAAGGAATGAGTTCTGCATTTTAGCCAGCATTGCTGAACACAGCAATGAACAGGGGTGTTTTTAGAGATGATTTTAAAAAAAGCTGCTTTAAAAAGACAAAAGCTCTCCAGTGCAGTCGAACAGCAGCCTTTGTGAAGCCCTTTCCCCCTCTCCTTCTTGCAAACACATTTGTAACCATTAGTTGGGTGTCACGGTTCCTGATGGGGGTATTTTCTYCCTTTGCATCCCCTGGTAGGGGGGTGAGGGCTGCTGCCTCTCCAGCCCTCTGCTCATGAATCATGTCAGTCCAGAGGGGAATCCAGAAGGCTCCAGGCTTTGCCCCTCCCTTCCTGCTGCAGATTTTTGGAGAGGRTTCCAGCCTAAGGAAGGATCCATTCATTGATGGCACCATTACATCAGGAACTAATTAGAAGTACTTAGAACTAGAGSTTCTCTGTTGTGTTTTATTCAAAAAGCAATTTGTCTTGTCACTGTTCAAATGCCATAATGTAATAAGGAATTGTCCAAAAYTTGGAGAAAAAGCAGAAGCCCAAACAAGCCAAGCAGCTATAGCAGAAGAGATACTTTCTTTTAATATCTCTTGCTAATAGAAGTTCAATAAAAGTTACAAAACTGGAAACTTTATTAATTCCCTTCTAAATGGGTAAATTCTGTGTGCACTAAGCTTTCTGCTTAAGGATGCTTGATGAAAACTGATTAAAATTTGAAATAAACAAAAATATTTTCCCCAGAGAGCAATTTCCTGTTAGAATCATTAACTTTGATAGTGAAGCATTCAGTGTCATACAACCCAATAAACAAAAGGTGAAAAACATTTAGTAAGACACTAGAAGAATGAACAAGATCAGAAAGGTTGCGAGTTGTGGATATTCTGTTTTCTGTCATTGAAGTCCAATAATTTTTGGACATTTTCCTTTTTAAATTTTCATTTCCTTTCCATGAGCCCCATTCTGTGCAGTTTTGTGCCCAGAGTGATGCCTTGTATCTAAAGCTGTTTGTTTGACTAAGATTTGAGGGTAGTGATATTTGCATTTGTATCTGACCTTTCATTTACTGCCATTTTCCTTCCAGAATGTGKAAGTAAAAATCAGATTTCCTATGAAATACACGGTGTACAGAGATGTTATCTGGTATGGTCCCAGAGAACTGAGCTCCTCCCTGTTTCTAACCACAAAGATAAATGCTTATATTTTCCTTCCTGCTTATTTAAATACTTAATTACCATTATTTTGTGACCAGACTGAATATGAATCACTTTTCTGTGATAACTTGAATTGCCTTCTTTGGCATCTCCACCTTTAAAATTACAAAATGCTAGCCCCAAGTCTGGGTTAAGGAAAGCTCTGTAGTAGTTGTTAAACATTTTGTTGCTGAAGTATTTGGTGAGAACTAGTTTTTCTTCTTTTCATTTCTTTTCATACTTCCTTTTGAGCAGTCAAGGTGAGCATTTATTGTGTTTTATCTGGATTTTTAATGGCTCTTCCCATGCCTTGCATTTGTCAATATTGGCTGTCCCTGCTGTCATGTAGTCAATTTATCTCCTTACTGGATTTCTCTGAGCTTTCTCTGAACTTCATCAGTGCAAATTACTTCCTCAGCCATGACARTATTTTGCTCCTCACATCCCACAGCCTCTTAAACCACCTCTGAGTGGTTTGAAGACAAGTTTGTCAAAAGCCATAAGGTGAGTTTCTRTCTTGCTTCCTCCAAGCTCTCAATGCTACGTGGAAACAGCAGGCTCTGTAAAGGAAAATTTTGTGATTTTTTATAATTCCTTTTTGATGTGAGAAGGCCTTACACTGATGGTTTATCACCACTGGACAAGTACACAGTGTTTGGGTGTTCATAGAATCCCTGAATTGTTTAGGGTGGAAAGCCCTCTAAGAACATCGAGTCCAACCATTGACCCAGCACTGCCAAGGCCACCACTGCCCCATGTCCCCAAGTGCCACATGCACATGTTTATTCAATTCTGCCAAGGTTGGTGACTCCATCACTTCCCTGAGCAGCCTGTTGCAGTGCTTGACAACGTTTTCTATAAAAAATATTTCCTTAATACCCTAAACCTGCCCTGTCCCATCCTGAGGCCGTTCCCTCTCCTCCTGTCCCTGTTCCCTGGAGCAGAGCCCGACCCCCCCGGCTGTCCCCTCCTGTCAGGGAGTTGTGCAGAGCCACAAGGTCCCCCCAGAGCCTCCTTTGCTCCAGGCTGAGCCCCTTTCCAGCTCCCTCAGCCCCTCCTGGGGCTCCAGACCATTCCCAGCTCCATTGCCCTTTTTTGAGTCTGTGTGTCCTACCATTTGATAAATCAGATTACACTTGGGGGATAGAAATTGCCCATTGTTTTCTGGGCAATCCTACAGATCACTCCTCAGAAAGGCACACATCTCCCTGAGATATCTTCAGCAGGTTACCAAATGAAGCCAGKTTCCTTTCAGATGCAAACTGCTGGCTCCTGTAAAACCCCAAGGATTTGCAAAGTTGTGTTTCCAAAGCAAAGAAAATTTCAGCAAACTCCTAAATGAAGAAAGTTTTCTCTTTAYCCAGATTAATCTGTATTAATTACTRGTATTAGGAATGACACAATARGGCTTGTCATGAAACCAAACTTCAGAATTCCTCGTGGCACYCCCAAGCTAAAGATTTTTAGGTGAATTGCTGTGGCTTTTTGTGCAGTATATGATTTCCATATTGTTTGACATGTTTTCACTTGACATCAGATTAGCCAACAGGTTAAATATTGTGGTTTCAAAGTGTTAATTTAGCACGCTTGCAAATTAGAATTTTAACATATTTGGAATTTTGATGAGACTAAAAGGCAAATTGTAATGTTTWAAGCAGCTGATTTTAGGTGCAGTTCAGCAATTAAGTTAATTTCTAGCTTTCTGATGCTGAGAAGGCCACTCAGGGCTGATAATAGCTTATTTTCTCAGATGGAGATTGAGGAGCTGACTACAAACTTTCAAACGAACACATGTGCTTGATTTGTCTATTTGTATTCAAGTTTACCTTTTCTGGTTGTCAGTAACACTACCCCACCTGCCCCATACAGCCTGTAGTGCTCAAACCTATTTGGAAAATCATGTGAATAGGGATTTGCATCATTACAATTTCCTTTCCATTTAGGAAGCATCTGCTATATCTTTAAAAGTAACAGGTTTGAAGAGGCCACAGGCTGTGAAACAGACTAAACCATTATTAAAATGAAACAAAAACTTTCAAAAAAAAAGCTAGCTGGACCTAATTCAACAGCAGTTTCAACCTTTTTTTTTTTAACTCTTTTTACCTTGAAAAGGTTAAAAGCATTTGGGTCCTTGTGGGAAATGTAATTGCATTTCAGCCTTGTTTATGTGTGAATCTAAAGAATACTGATAATCTGCCACGTGAAAAAGTTCTGTTCTTCTGCTAACAGGCAATCCTCCTTGCTCCTAACAGGTCTTTCTATTAAGTAAACAGTTAAGGCCTAATTGGAGCTTTTATCTGCACCATGTCACACTAACTGATCAACCATTGCTAGCAGTCATATAAATGTTATTTTAAGTRCGTCAATTGTACAGGTCCGAGTACTGCGAGGAGCGAGGGAAAACCTCAGCTGCAATTTTTCTTAATAACAAATAAAAAGCAAAGTTTCTGTGAAGATGTGCTCGAGCGGGTTGAGTTAACGATATTATCCTGCCAACCTTCGTGCATATCATTTCCACGGGCAGCTGGAGGTTTTGTCACGGGAATCGACTTCTCCCAGGACATTTCTGTCTCTAATTAGGTTTTCTGTTCTTTTGAAGGTGGGCAGTGCCATCATGATGTTGCATCTTTGCTGTTTATCTCAAAGGAAAGCTCTAAAACAAAATATTTCAGCCAGGCTTAGTCTTTTAATCTGCCTACATGATCACCAGGAACCATACACAACAAAAACATCCAATTTCCATGATTTTCCTGAAGTGAAACACGCAGACTCTACCCCAGCTTCTCTCTGTTTCTCTGCCCAAGCCCCAGCTTTGCAGGAAAGGAAAACAAACCCCRTTTTAAGAATTGTTTTAGACAAGCAGGATATTTTGTTTATGTGTTCGTTTGCTCCACTTCCCAGTCAGTGCCTGGAAGTTTGAATTTGGCCTCTCCCGAGTCCCATTGCACACATCCCAGATGGAAAGGAAAAATACAACTGCTTTCCAAAAGCACTCAGCATTGGGTTGTTTCAGTGGGAGCAGGGTTTAGCCAGGGCAAAGGGACTCCCATCCCAATCTCTGTTAGAAAACAGGGTCCAAAGAATGCTTGTGCTGCTTTTCAAAAGTCACAGCCTGGATTTCCAGGTGCAGTTCCTTTTATTGTTTTTATTTCTCTCTACACATCTCCTGATACAGAATTAGAAACTTCCTTTTTTCCTGGTAATATTTCTGTTTGGCTGGCAGGCACCACAGAGTCGCTGTCAGTAAATAATTGTTGCACTTGTTAGAAAATGTGTGTAACTCATTAGAAAATCTGTGTTTCAGGTGTTTCAAATGGGATTTGGGTCCTGAAGTTTTGAATGTTGGACTTGGGAGAAGAACCTGACTTTGAAACAGCGATAGCAATTCCCTTCTTGAACATGAGGCCTTTTAAAATCCTCTTCCATCTGGCACTGTCAAATTAATGGACCTCTAGAAAATAGGTCATTCCTTGTCTCAAGGCAGAGCTGAATATATCCCAGTCTCATTTGGAAGGAGGGAAGATGAATGCTGTCCTCCTGAAGTCCACCTCCCCAAAGCAGAGTGTCCCAGTCACCAGCTGATGGAGAGCAGCACAGACACAGCCCACTGTGGGATGATGGAATGTGACTGCTGGGGTGGTGGCTCTGCTGGGGTTTTTTTTTTGCCTGGTGATGGTACTTCAGTCAGGTTTTGTTGGCAGTAACTCTGACTTGTCACTCAGATTCCTTCAGGAACATTTAGAGATTTGGGCTCTGCTGCTGTGGCAAGAGCTCTGAACCCGGTGGTGGTGGAACAAAGGAGAATGGGTGAGATGTGACAGAGGGGCTGCTGAGCTCTTGCTGAACCAAGAGGAAAGGCTGGGGTGATTCTCCCCTCTAGCCAGGATGCCTGGCTGGACTGGGGCTGTGTTTGTGCAGCCAAACTGAAAATGCTGTCTGCAACATGGGAAATAGCACTGCACAGAAGGGTACGTACCCACACTCACGAAATTTCTCTGTCCTTCTCCTCTCTTGTCCAAAACTACTTTGAYAAGGGCATTCCTTTTTCTCCTCCAGCCTCTCGCTGAGGCTTGGCAGGTATCCCCTTTCAGGGAGGCTGTCTGACACTCAGAGCATCGCCCTGCTCCATTGTTTGCAGGAGCACGATGAAACTTTTGTGCCCTTGGTTGAGCTCATGCCCTGCGGCCCCGCGCAGATCATTCTCCCTGCAATTAGTATTCATGGTTAGCTGAGCAGAACTTCTACAACACATCTGCCCTGCTTTGAAGGTTAAGTTACATGGTTTCAAAGTGGCCAGAGGAAAGATTCCTATATGAAGAAGATATCTGGGAATATCCATTGTCTTTTTGTGTCTTTAATGCTTGCAGTTCAGGTAGGATTTCCTTGCTATTTATTCAGTTATTTCTAATTTAGCGCACAATAAAGTGGGACAGCCACCGAGAACACAGCAGGTTTGAAATTTTCTATTGAATTTTGTTCCAGGTTTCCAATTGCTTTCTTGGATTTGGGAGACAGACAATTTGCATGCGGTATTTTTAAAGCTTTTGCATTTTTGCAAACATAGCGAACATTTTTATTCCTAATATTCTGTGACCCTCCATATATTTGACCTRCAGAGACTCATCATTGAATCATACAATGACTTGGGTTGGAAGGGACCATTAAATAAAAAAATTCTGAATGGTAATGTGGCATGAACGCCTCCTTTGCTACAAATATCTTCAGGTCAAAGCTTMTGTTTGTGTCTCTTATGAAGAMAAACTGAGAGAAGRGGARGCTGCAGGGAGACCTCAGAGCCCCTTCCAACTCTAAAGGACTCCAAGAGAACTGGGAGGGACTGGGGACAAGGTTCTGGAATGACAGGACAAGGGGAAATGGGTTTAGGCTGAAAGTGTGCAGATTTAAATGGGCTGAAAAGAGCAACAACCCCTGATAAAAACACAATCTCTGGATGGCAGTCACTGCATTTGGGAAAGGGTCTCAAACTGGAAAACAAGCCTTTGTTGCCATGCTTGAATTGATCTCTGAAATACATTKTTTTAAGGGATCAAATTATTGGGATATTTAATTTTGACTGGGCCTGTCAGCGTGTACATGGCCCTCAAAATAAATTTGTTCTCTCAAGAGATAAACTTTTAAAAAAAGGATGATTCTATTGGCCTGTGTGGCAAAGGCAAAAYCTGGGTTTTGAATGGAGAGTTTTGAGTTCACTGTGACCAGAATACCAGTGGAAGTGTATCACAGGTGATCACTTTTCCTAATGTAAATCATTTAACATCAGTAATTTTCCTCTGTTGCTAATGCCATTAGTTATTTCAGAGGTAAAAAAAAGATAGGATGTTTTACCTACCTTTTTAAAAAAAATTTGCCRGCTACCCATAGCTTAACTTAATGATTTGTATAAGTGATAGTAATTGCTGAAACTACAGTTGAGTATTATTAGCTATAAAATGAACACGGTTATATGTCCAACACAACTAGCAAGGAACAGAAATGCAGTTGTATCCAAGAGAAAATAATTACAGCAATAATCAGTGTAATTCATGATAATGGCTGAATTGAATTTCACACCATAGCTCCAAGCACTTACATTTAATGAATGTAGTTTGTGCTTGTTTACTAAAAAGGTTTTTAGCAGAAAATCGATAATGTAACTTCAGTGTTTCTAATTGCAAATGCAATTTTTTTAAAAAAGTAGTGGTTCAATAAGGATTTTGTGGGGAAAATTAAGGTATGTGAGTGCAGCAAATGCTGTTACTTTAATTAGGCTACCTGTACATTAGTGCTATAGTTCCTTAATATTTATTTATTACTCCATATTGATTAAAATTGGTTTGCATTCCATTTTTAAGACTAGCTAATGTAACGAACATTGGAACTTTTCAGCGAGCGCCGGCTGTGACGAAGCAGATCATTTCTAATGGGACTGTCCTCACAAAGAGGTGTTTTTACCTTAAAAGCATTATCATACCAGCAAGGAGAGACAGGCCTGCTATAAAGGTTCTTTCTGYGTGCTGAATATGAAAGAGTTGCTGGTCTTTTCCGTGGGTTGGCAGAATGAATGAAGTGATTGGCACTTGGTGGTGTAATTATAATTGCTTAATTGGTCCAAGGGTGTTCTTGGCCTCGTGTATGRTGGGGGAAGCTGCTGGTTTTTAAAGTGGAAAGGAAGCTGAGGAATGTGATGGTGAGYGGATTCTTCAGTTCCTTGGCCTCATGGTCGGTGCTGTGCTCTCCTCGAGTGTGTTGGAGGGATATGTAGAGGTTATTGAGATACACAGCTCTGACAAGAATACCCACAAATAATCCCAGAGACAGATTTATGGCAAGAAACCCCACAGTCCTACTTTTACTGAAGCCAGCAGCAAATCTCCCACTCAGCTGGCTGGTGGATCACAATGCCTGGTCTGAGGCTGGGCTGCACAAAGGAGTTCTGGGGAGTGAAGGCAGAGCATTTAGAAAACAGAGGAGAGAAGGAGTTGGGTTCTCTGGAGCTCAGCTACCTGCAAAGACAAGTTGCTTTTTCCTCCAGGCTCTTGGAGGCAAAGGCCCAAGCCCTGGACATTGATGGGGAATGGGGGAGGAACTGTGAATCCCTCCTGAATTTTCTGGTGCAAGTAATTGAACCACCTTTATGGTGTGCAAGGAGGCACTCTCACGGGTTAAAAAACCATGGCTGGTGGAGCTGTTTTGTCTTAAACTCACAGAAACACAGAATGGCTTGGGTTGGGAGGGACCTCTGAAGGTCACCTGGTCCAACCTCCCTGCCATGAGCAGGGATATTTTCACATGATGAGAAAAAAGTCACTAAGGCAAGGATCTTCCAGATCTTCCAAATCCAAGGTGACCTTCCAGCTGGAGGGATGTCACTGCCCAACCAACAGCAATAACATTGCAACTGGACTTAAACTGTGCCAGCAAATTAAGCTCAATTCACCAGGAAAATATTAAGCGGCGCAGAAGGGCTGAAAAAAAAAATAAATCCTGAGCACTCAAGACTTGTGCTCTGATTATTTTCTGCGGCTGCCTGCCCTCGGTGCTAGAACCAGCRCTGCATTTTCTGCCGGGTTCAGTCAGGCATTTTACTCTACAAAAACAACTAGCTCCTTTCCAACCAATGATTACTTGTAATTATGCTTTCCCCTGCCATTATTCTAATAGGCTGTCATGCTGCACAGAGGAGGCGTTTGGAGGCTGCTTTTATGGATGGACTGTTGGAACACTTAATATAGCTCTATTTTTGAATTATCAGGTTCTATCCTTTTGAAGTCTGTGTTAGTGGAACTCCTATTTATGAAATGTGCTGTGCTTAAAGGTTTGCTATTGATGAAGAGGTCCAACAGAGGCCTTTATCGTAAGTACTGTAGCATTCTCCCCGAGAAATAAATAGCCCTGCTAAAAGGTATGTTGTGTACCAAGGTTGCAAATTATCAGCCAAGCACCTTATAACTGTATACTTCAAAAATACCTTCCTGCTTTCTGTTTGTTCTCCTTTTTTTTTTCCACAACATGAGCAGTGTTTTTTAAAACCACATAAAGAAAAAAAAACAAACAAACCAGAAACCCAATCTGTTGGCTTTTTAATTGGACAAAACATCCTCAATGTGATTCTTTAATATACATATATACCTTGGCCAAAGGTGCTGTGTGCAGGTGTGTCATTCTCTGAGTTTTGGGGGAGTTTTCAGCTCCCAATTGGTGAGTGATTCCAGCCACTGATTTATTGCAGGATTTCATCACCAAAGCTTTGAGCTGAGCATTACTACCCAATTATCTAGGACAGGGTAATGAGAACCACGTCATATACACAGAAAAGATGAAAAAAGGAAATTGGGTGTTTTTAGTCCCTAAATGTTTACAATCAAAGTCCAGGTAGGAGGGATCTTTGCACCTTCATTTTTTGRGTTGAAATTACTCAGAGCTCAGTCATGCAAAGTACTGCCTGTTCTTCCTCCCTTTGGAAATTGGGTCCTAAACCCTGTTTTTAATTCTGCCACGGCTCCATGTCCTCAGATCTTTGTACCTACAGCCAAAGTGTGCTGATGATCCGGTATACATTGATTTCTCTGTCTGCTGCTGAGTTGTATGCTGGTTTAAGACCAGAATAAACCTGATGTCAGTGGGATTTATTTAAAAAAATGAAAAGGAAACAATTATATTTTCATTATTTACTTTTCTATAATCACCTCACGATAGCTTCTGTGGGAGCTCCTACATCCAAACATACCTTCCCTCCCYTTAGGAGCCCATTTTTAGGCTGTGYTTTTGCTGAGCCTGGAGCAAAGGAGGCTCYRGGGGGACCTTGTGGCTCTGCACAACTCCCTGACAGGAGGGGACAGCCGGGGGGGTCGGGCTCTGCTCCAGGGAACAGGGACAGGAGGAGAGGGAACGGCCTCAAGATGAGCCAGAGAAGGTTTAAATTGGAGATTAAGAGAAAATTTCTTCAYWGAAAGGGTGGTCAAGCATCAGGACAGCCTGCCCAGGGCAGTGGTGGAGTCCCCATCCCYKGAGGGATTTAAAACCYTKGWGGRWKKKGSMMYTKGGGRMMWKGGGSMRKKGWKGSCYTKGSMRKKSYKGRRGRAWKGRWKGRMYYMRKKRMCYTKGGGRGCTTTTCCAACCTAAACWATTMTGTRATTCTCTGATTTTRTGACAGSAGCAAYACYGAGGGAAGCAGTGGGTGCATGCAATGCAGCGGAGGGRGTTTCCATTTCACACAACAAATAAGGCAAGTCTTGCTCTAAAGTGTCCATCTGGAGTTTTTCCTTTGGAGCTGCAATGCATCAGAACCCCGACTTTGCGCTCCCACATTCATCTTTGCTTATGTGTTTCACCCCTCCCCATGGCTTTCCCCTTAAGCCTGTCTATTTGCCTGYGGATTTGACAGATGACAGCTCCTCTTTGGGATGTTGGATGGCGTTTGTATGGCCACGATGCCAGGAGCGCTCTGAGCGCTGGTGTTGCATATTTATTGATCTCCATATTCCCAATAATCTGATGCACGTCACATTTGACAACATTATGTGGAGAGGTCAGCTGTACGGGGCTAATGAAACTGTTTCAAAGATGGATGTTGTTTTCCACAACATTAACCTTGCAAATAGCTGTCACTAGTGCATTTCACTATGGGGCTTGGCGTTTGAGAACCTCCCTTTTTTTATTGTTGATGTTAACATTAAACAAAACCCGGAGCCATTAAATCTCAGTATTTATATACAATGGGAAACGTGGACGACATGGCATCACTCCAAATGAAAATCTTATTAACGGCACACGGTGCTTGTGGCAAAGTCCCCAACAATCTGAAAATTGGTTTGGCTGTCTGAAATGTTTGACAGATTGGCTAAGGATGATGTAAAAGGACTGAACAGGGAACAGCTGAATTCTAAGGATTAAAGTGGCAAATAGAAAGCCCTGATGTAATCAAAAAGCACATTGCACTTTCATATTTTACTGCAATGTTACTCTGCTCACCGGGAGCTTATTACATCCAGGGCGATATAAAATTTAGATTACCTTTTTATTTTAAAATTATTTCGCTAGCATGTGTAATGCGACAAGGAAGCACTCAGTTTCTAAAGAGGTCTCTCAGAGTTCTTTTTTTCCTTAAATAATACTGTTATGGTGATTTCAATATTTAATTGTAGGTTTTCTGCTGTCATGCTGAGGCACTTCAAAACAGGAGTCCTAAGGGCGATAAAAATAATCCTYGGAGGCCCCTTTTCCACATTACTGTGTTTGAGAGCAGTTGTAGTAACTCTTTCTYGATGTCATACTGCATCTTTTGTAATGTAAATTTTGCACATACTTACAAAGCACAATTCCAAATATGATTTTGATAGGCAAGCAGTTCAGAAATGTTTGAGCTGGCCATCTGAGCTGTGAAGTACCACATTTATTTACAGCGTCTTCTGGGATTTCGGGCCTTTTTAAGGGAGAAGGGAAAAAACTCAAACCTTCATCCTGCTCTGGAAGCTCGTGATTGCATTTTAATATTTTAAAGAGCAGTTGGCAAATGCTGATATAGAGCCCATTGACAAAGGGTGAGATTCTGATCTGTGCACAGAGTAAAGGTGAGATTTTGGTGATAAGGACAGCTGAATGTGCCCTCACAGAGCTGTTCAGGTGATTTGGGCTGGAGCTGCTGCAAGGTCTCTGTGGAGCAGGAGCTGCTGAGGCTGCTCTGCAGCTGTTGGTGCCACCCTCAGGCAATGGTTTTGGTGTTTAAATTTGCTCAAATAAAGTCAGGAATGCTCATGCAGGCTCTGTTTGGAGGTGGGATGTGCCCCTGAGAACGGTGGCATTGGTGTTGGGATCATGAGCTGAGAAAGACATCAGAAGGGCATCTCCCAGTTGAGCTTCACCAGCTTCAGATTGTGCCCTTAAATCATGGAATCATGGATTGGTTTGGGTTGGAAGGGACATTAAATCTCATCCAGTGCCACCCCTGCCATGGCAGGGACACCTCCCACTGTCCCAGGCTGCTCCCAGCCCCAATGTCCAGCCTGGCCTTGGGCACTCAAAGGGATCCAGGGGCAGCCACAGCTTCTCTGGGCACCCTGTGCCAGGGCTGCCCACCCTACAGGGAACAATTCCTGCCCAATATCCCATCTAAATCTACCCACTTCCAGCTCCAAACCATCCCCACTTCTCCTATCACTTCATGTTCTTGCAAAAAAAAAACCCTCTCCAACTCTCTTGTGCCTCCCTTTAGTTTCTGGGAGCTGTTGCAATGTCTCGAATGAACCTCTCCAAATTAAAGGGTCTAAAAGTTTGACTGAGAAGGGAAAGACCTAAGGCAACTTTTAAAAAATTCTCTCTAGTCTGAACTTAGAATAGATTGTGATTCATTGAGCTTACTGTAAATTGTTCAAAAGTTAAATGTCTGACCTCACACCGCACTCTCTGAGCATTTCGAGTGGAGAGAGGAAGTTTTGAGGGGCAGCACAGGGGTCAGGATGAGAGCTCCAGAGGCATCTTGTGATGAAAAATCTAGAAAGGTTAAGGCAGATGCCTAATTTTTACACCAAAAAGGCAATGAAGTGGAAATTACCYCAGTAAGCTACATTTTGTCTCTATAGAAACTTCCAGATGTTTGGGCTTGTTTTGACAATTTTCTCAAGAGATGGTCAGCAAGGAGGAGGAATGGGATTTTTATTTCACATTTATTTTCTAGCACATCTTCTAACATACAATTTGCTTCTTAAAAATTTGTTAAGAATGCAAATATTCACAAGTTGGAAAAAGAGGGTCTCTTCACTCAATTTCTGGCAGCTSCTTTGGTGCCTGCATTATTTATTTAGTGACTTAGGATAAAGTCATGGAGAGTTTCTCCAGAAGTAGAATRCAAGCCAAAGTGAATGTTGTAGGGGGAGTTAAAACAGAGGATTTATATTTAAAACATCCCTTAGTAATGGTTACATTTCTTAATTGAAAAAACATTATCCTGTAATAATTCTCAGGTTGTGCAGTGTTATTATCACATGACACTGTGCAAAGATGTAATAAATACATTTCTCTAACATGATTTCTGATATTGCTAAGATCACATGCTATAAAATATTAAGTGCTCACCGAAAATGAATCTACAGAAAAAATCCCCTTTTTACTCCAAAAACTAATGAGGTATGATTTCTTTTTATTTGTCTTTTGGGTTTAAAGCCTCCAGATCTAATTTTAAAGCTATTTTCTGAATTCAAGAGAGTTAGTTTATTTTCTAAAGAGTATGGGGGGAGGTCAGCAGAGCCTCTCACAAATAGAAAGCCTCCAGCAGTTTGGACTTTCAGATTTTGATGGATTATGACAGAAACAGCTTTATCTGTCAGTGGAGCTTTAGAATTTTTAAAAAATATAATATATTTTAAAAGATGTTAACTTAAAACATAGGTCTCCTTGCTGTAAAAATGTACATTTCTGGACATGGAGGCGAGATGTTACCACAATGGTGAATCTGCCTGAATGCTCCCAATCCATCCTGAGATTTGGACCAAGGACCACATTATTTTTTTTGCCATATGAYCKGGGATRTTTTTGTTCACTCTTGTTTTCTGAGAGATTTTACAGCCTGCAGCTGGAGCCTGGATGTGCCTCTGCACGTTTTGGCTGTGTTGGTAGAGCACACACAGGTAGGGCAAGGCCAGAATGTCTGTTCAGAGATGAGGGATCAGGACTCTGCTGTCAGAGGGGTGATTTGGGCTTGGGTTCAGAGTTGTGTCTCTGTCTGTAACAAGGTGCTGAAATGCTCTGCCACTTCATCCTTAGAAACTGAGAAATACCTGGCCTTAATGTCACTAATGTCTCCAAAACAGKGCTTAGTTGGGACTCTGTGGGTGGAATCAGCCTGGTTCTAGGACAGAATCAAATTTATTCCTTAAGGTACCTCATCTTTGCCTCAGAACTGCAAAGTGCTGTGCACTCTACCCCGATTGTTCAGTAACTTGCAGAAATGAGCCCATATAAAGCATTAAAGGACTTCAGAGTTTTTTTTTTGTGTTTGATTGCATGGAGTTAGAGAGAGAGAAAAGTTGTGAAAATGAGAAAAGCAGCCACAGGACCCAGGTCACRGACCCGAATTAATGGGGAGCTCTGAGCAGAGGCTCCAACCTGCTGGGATTTCAGGATTTGCAGGGTTTCCACCAGAGTCCTTGAGACCCCTTTAAAAGCTGATTGTTTATAAAGGCAGGATTCATTGTTAGCTTGTCTGAAAAATTCCGTGGGAGCTGCTATTTATGCTGAAGCACAACTGTGTGAATCCTGCCCTTTGCAATTTCTCCTTGGCATCATCTCGAGGATGCTCATCTGATATCCACTTGTGGATGCTCAGATCTGCTTTTCTCCCGTGTCCTGGCTCAAAGATCAGTCAGGTGAGAGCCTGACCCCATCTCTGATGGGAGAGGATGTTCTTGTTTCAGAGTGTTTCAGGGAATCAGGACTGGGTTGGATTTTAGGAACACTTTTTTCACTGAAAGGGTTGTTGAACATTTGAACGAGCTCACCAGTCAAGGCTGGGGATGAGGAAGGAGAAAAGAGGGAGGGATGAGACTCTGGGAGATCCTTGCCCATGTCACCTTTCCAAGGAGCTTTATTTTTACAGAATAAACAAACATTTTGCACAAAAGGGCAACATCACACAAAGAATTCCAGCCATGGATTTCTGGTGGTGCTTCCTTGCTCTGTAGCACTGATGGGTGGATCTGCACACGCAGTGGGTGCTCCCAGGAACACACCAGGGTACCCAAGAGATGCAGACACATACCTGCCCCTCCCAGGATGGATCCATGGCTGGGGATGGTTCCAGGGTCCCCAGGATGGGCTCACACCAAAACCCATGCAGGCAGACCAGGGTTTCCCAATCACCTCCTTCCTGCCACGGAAATTCAAAAATGTTTGTGCGTTATTGAGTTTACAACACTGCAACCTGTTTATAGTTAGCAAGTGCAGCAAACGGGCTCTTAAACGCAGGTTAAAGGCCTTGATGAAATACAGAACACCTCCAAAAGACAACCTAAATTTTTGCCATTTTAAACTTTGCGTGGCTGGCGTGCTGGAGCAGCCCCCCAGGTTAATGAGCCGCCAGTTTAAACAGCAATTGAAGAAGTCGGTTATAAATACAAAGCGCTTTGCTTTTTGCCTTCCTGTTGCTTTCCCGGCCTTCCCAAGGCCTTCCACTGATGGAGAGCTTTTAATTTCACATTTTGGCCCCCACCACAGGTGATAAACAAAGGTTTCCCATTGCTGTGACTCGGGTCAGTGCCGTAGCCTGTAATTACACACAGAAGGTTACCGGGATCCACGGCTAATTTGCAGCCTCTGTTTAGCAGAATTTAATAGCAGGTATTACTGGTGCAGCAGTAATTAAGGACCTTTGTCAATAAGACGGAATAGATGGCCACACTTTGTTGTAATCATTGGACTTTTGAGAACCCAGAGGAGTGAAAAGCGGTGAGAGGAGCAATCCATTTCACGAATAACATGGCTGTCCTTTCACCCCCCACGCTCCCCCCTGCCTCCCGAAACCAGCAATGGAATAATAATTCCCCCAAGCGATGAAAGTACAGGAATAAAAGTACTTACCCTCCAGCCTGTGATTTTTTTTTTTTTTTTTTAACTTTTTATTTACTCTACTGTGTTTTTTTTTTGCTTCGGGCTGCATTTGATGAAGTATTGTTTAAACAGCGCCGAGCAAAATGGATATAGGGAGATGGAAAATAGAAAGAGGAGGAATTTTAACCAGGTGGATATATGCATTTGCCTTTAAGGTGGATGGCGTCGGGTTTATCAATTATTTCCTCCGGATTTTTTTTTTTTTTTTAAAAAAAAGAGAAAGAAATGACAAAAACAAGTGGCTCGGTGAAGAGGTGGAGAGAGTCATTTAGAGCTGTCTCTGCTCAGAGGCGTTCAGCTGTAAATGGGTCGCACACAACCAAGTTGGTGTGGTGTTGTGGCCCCCCCTGGGCACTAATGTAGCCCTGAATGGGCTGGCACTGGTTTGAGAGCCCCAGAACACACACACACACACACAGCCTGGGCTGGGGGAGCTGCCAGCCTGCGAGGACACAATTCAGACAGTGCTTCAAGGTGTCCACTCCCCTCGGTAATTGGTGAAGAAGCTGCATTTCACTCGCTGCTTTTAATAGCGGTTTGAGTAGTGGCTCTTTATGAAGGCTCTCTTTTTTTAAAGCAGCTTTAACTATACCCTTTCTGTCAGTAATGTCTGAAAAACTTCTACCTTTAATCATTCCTGGATCAGGCAGCAAACAAGCAGCTCCTTTTCCTTTTTCAATTACATGCTGGATATTCAGCACACATATAAAAAAGGAAAAAAAAAAAAAAGAGAGAGAGAGAGGCATCTTGAGCCTATCATGTATTAAATGCAGCTCTTTGCTGCTGCATTAAAATAACACCAAGGATCTGGCTTCAGCCAACAAAAGCCAGAAATATAAAGTTAAAGCTGCAGTGCTCTTTTTTTTATCTGCTCCATTGTGAGAAGGCGTTGTAGCACTCTTAAAACAGTGGGGCATTTTTCCATWCCTATGGGCGATGATACTTAGCTGAGAGATCCTGACCTTTGCGATTCTGAGACTCATGGCAAATTTTTTACAGCATCTTATGGATGGGTTCTGCTTGATGCTGTTCCAGTGAAGTATTCCTTATCCTTTTTATTTTAATTTTTTTTTTTTTTGGCATTGCTCTTTGAAGAAGGGAGCCAGGGAACAGCGAACTGATGCTTTGGCTGAGTTTGTTTTGAAGGTCCCCACAATAGAAAAAAAAAAGAGGTTAATTCCATGGAAAAACCAAATTTAAAATGTGAAGGAGATTGAAGGTCAGGGCTGATATGAACCAGGAAAATCATGAGAGAAATACCAGGATTTTTTTTCAGTATTTTTGAATGAATAGCATTGTATCATAGCTCATATTAATTTTTTTTCTCCCAGCGGAAGACTAACAAGCTGTGGAAAAATGCAGAGAAAATTCTGGAATGTGTTTGAAAGAAGGGAAAACTGATGGATAGAGCCTTTTGGTGGATGAAGTTTGCAGCAGTGTGTTACAGTCTCTTTTGGAAAAGGTGGCATTGTTGATGAAATGAAAGTAGAAGAGAAAACTCTCTGGAGGTGAAATGTTTAGTAAAAGCTCTGACACCAAGCTGGAKAATCATGGACAGAGTTTTCCTTCTGACCACTGCTGGTTCAGCCTGCAAYAGATAAAAATGAAGAGATAATGTCAAACAGACAAGAATATTGTTGCAGGATAACAGTGCCCTACTGCTACCCAAACGTCCAAGGCTAATCCAGGACATTTATTTTCCAAGCTGGAGCCATTGATCTGGAAAGATATTTGTCATTGCTTTGTAGGGCAGCCCTGCAGAGAGTAAACAGAGATATGAGATCTTGTGGTGCTGAGTTTGATCAACTGACTCCTGTGCCAATGGGGATCCAAAGTAATCTGATTTTGATGACTGTGAGGAGTCTGAAAAACACAGTGCCTATTTCTGACCTTCTGTGGAGCAAATGGAACCTGGGTGCAAAGGGCAGAGCACAGCCAGATGTACCCCAGCCTGATTAAGGGGATGGGGCCAATCTTGCCTGTCCAGGACTGTTCTTCTTCTGCAGCCTTGCCAGGAGGAGCCAGAAGGCTGGAGAGAAATATGAAGGCCTGAGGTTCAAAGGTTATTTCTTTTCCTTAAAGGAAAATGTATCTCCTGCAGGAAAAGTTGAAGGTCACTGTTCAATAGGTCACAGCCTTTAACCTTTCCTCAGTGCCTTTTGGTCATTTGATAGCCAAGACAATTCCCTATGAATGTTACACACAATTTCCATGGATTCAGTCCTGTGTGCTAGAAATGACAASGTGGATTTGATGAGCTTGGTTGAGAAAGGATCATTCCAAGATGAATTCATTAATGGTCTGTGAACAAAGTGTGATCTCATTCCTCCTTCATCTCACTGCCCTTCCCACCTGCCTTGCCCCCAGTAATGGTTGATGTGAAAGGGCTGACCCCACTGTTCYTCCAGGTGTGTCCCCACCCTCAACCATCACTGAACTCCAGTGCAGCATCAACTGAACCCATAAAACTCCCATTCCTGGGTGTTGTATGAACTTTCCCATTCTTTGCATTTCAAGGTTTTGATGTGCCTCACCATCCTCACGGGAAAGATTTTTTTCCCAATATCCCATCCATCCCTGCCCTCTGGCAGTGTGAATCCATTCCCTGTGTCCTGTCCCTCCATCCCTTGTTCCCAATCCCTCTCCAGCTCTCCTGGAGCCCTTTTAGGCCCTGGAAGGCGCTCTGAGCTTTCCCTTTTCCAAATGAACATTCCCAGCTCTCCCAACCTGGCCCAGAGCAGAGGGGCTCCAACCCCCTGGGCATCTCTTTGGCCACCTCTGGACTTGCTCCAAGAGATCCTTGTTCCCATTTTCCAGTGGGAATTTCACATGTGAATTTCACAAATTTCATTTTTCCACAGTTTCTCAGAGAGTTTTGCCTGTGAGGGTTTGTGTTCGTGCAATGGATCATTTATTCTGACTGAAACAGCTGCAAACCCTCTGAAAGAGCWGAGCATCTGTTCGAGGGAAAAAACCTCTCTGGGAGCATCTAATCTGAATGTCCTCAACTGATGTTAATACAGGTGGGAATGGAAAATTAACTTTGCAGGGTTTGTCCTTAAAAACTTGTTTGTCCTTAAGAACTTATTAATGGACTTGAGTTTGAAGAGGGATTTGTTCCCCCCTAAGATGTCTGAGACCTGTAAAACCCAGTGGAAGCAGGGACTGAACTGAGGGGCTCAGTCTTGAGCTGATTTTGGAGAGGGTCCCATTTTGGATGACTCAGATCTTTTACATTTTCTTTACATTTTTGAATTTACCAA
The DNA here is from genome assembly GCF_030028575.1 of Malurus melanocephalus. Lineage (NCBI taxonomy): Eukaryota > Metazoa > Chordata > Aves > Passeriformes > Maluridae > Malurus > Malurus melanocephalus. The sequence continues at coordinate 212,070 of NW_026623823.1, read as the reverse complement.
AGGGAAAGGAAACATTGATTTGGCCAATAATTCTGCGCTGACACTGTGCTCTAATCCATTTCAGCTTTCAGAGGGTTTTGTTACTCCTCATTGTGTTTCCCAGATAGAAATKACATTGTCAGCTAATTTACAAGGGTGGTTTGTGTCTGACTATGAAGAGAGATTCCAGTTTCACTCCTTTCTGCAAYGTGCTGGGGTCAGGATTGAGGAGCTGAGATCAGATCTGCCCCTCAACCCACTGGTCTTGTCCATGCAAGGTTGTGGTTTCTTTTATTTCCCCAAATCCTGCATTTTTAATATAAATAAAAAATTTGATCTCTGCCACTGGGAAACTGCATCCCATTTTTTTTCCYAACAGAAAAATGGGAATAGGTTTCCTTTAACTAGTGGAAGGGTCTAGACTCTAAAAAGGTTTTTATTATTGTGTGCCCGGGGTCCTTAGTTCTCSACATTTATCTTGTGGCAAACCAGTAGGGAACTAGAAAGGCAGTATTTTGCAACTCCTAGACCCTCAGCTCTAAATAATGACTGGGAGCTGAAATTGAAGCAGGTGCATCATCTTCTTCATTGTGTCACTTTTAGCACAGACATTATACTTTATGGGCTCCCACTATCCAAATAGTTTGTGCAACRGACCCTAAAAGCGGCGATGCATCAATCAATCAGCCCTTTATTGCTCCAAGTTTCTTTGCAGGAGGTTTTTCTGAGCTGTGTTGTAATGCAGAATGGCTCTGCCCCGGAATGCAGCCCCGTTTCTGGGCTGGAGCTGCACCCCCAGGAATATCCCARAGCATCAGTCACAGCCAAATGCATCCCTGGTGGGATTTGGGGTGGCCAGGTGGGCTCGGGGGGATGGATTCAGCTGGCCCTGGGGCTGGCACGAGCTCCTGGGTGGGACTGGACTCAAAAAGGACTGAAAAACACGGCGGTGTGGCTGGGCTGGTTTTTCAGCCTCTTTATATCGGGGCTGAGGGGTTTTCACCCATCAGCAGGATGTTTTTGTGTCCTAAATGTGGGATGTGTGAGCTGCACCTTCTGCTCCATCCCTGGGGTTTTAGCCCACATCATGTATAGAAGTTCCTACTGGGTTCCTTTGGCTGTTCCCATTTTATTTATTTTATTTTTTTWAAATCTTTTTTTGGGGSTGCTTTGGTGTGGAARTATCTCACAGGCTTTCCATAAACATCGTGTGTKGGCATTAGTTTTGCCATCAGCAAGGACAGATACATCCACAGTGGCACTGAAATAAATGCAGATGTGGGTATRGCCTGCTGCATGGAAACGTGACTGAAATCCAGGGATATTACACTGCWAGTGCAAGTGAACAAGTTATGGGTTATGACTTGGTTATTGCATGAAAACCTTGCAGCCCAGGCCTCAGGCTCTGATGTAAATGCCTTKGGTTTGAGCTGGCAGTGGTTATGGGGGGTGATTGGAGCCGTGTTAGTGCTTTCATCAGACACACARACAAATAAATCTTGTCTTGAAGCTGTTTGCTGACGTCTGCATAACTTCCTTTTATCGCCCACTTCTCTTACAGTTTCAAAGAGTAACTTAGGAATGGAAATTTAGGAAAAAAAAGATGATCATATTGAGAAATAAATAAAGAATTTGACACCTGAATATAAAATTCTGTAGGTTATATTAAAAATACATGCAATACACAATTCAATTTTCAATTCTATTCTTTTAAAGAGGACCAAACTTCAWATAATGTTGTAATAAAGGTTGTTTGTAAATATGCAGCCAGCATTTATTCTGCAAAACAGAATATTTTCTAATACTTGTCCCTTCCCCAAATCCTCAYRTTGCTTATGAGCTCCCAGAGTTTAYCATRGTATTTGTGGTAGAAATCTCTAATTTGATATTTCTCTAGTGAGTTTAATGAGCCTGAAAAGTGACATTTAGAGCTAGTTTTCTCTTTGTGCTTTGAAAAATGAAATACAAGTAGTTATCTGTTAAATGAGATAATTACAGAGCTACTTTGCTAAAGGCACATATTAGTGATTTTTAGCTTGTTTCGCTTAATTAGAGCTTTACAAAATGTGGAGTGCCAACCCGTTAACAGACCTGTTGGAACAGTTACTGAGACTGTGAAATAAAAACCAGTTGTTCTAAACAAGTCACAAAAAGAGATTGATGAAATGGCTGGCAGCTCAGGCAGAAATTTAAGCCTTGGCTGCATTAGAGCAAATGTAATAATAGCAGCAAGTAACCCATATTTTTAATTTTGCTGGTCTTTCTGCAATAATTATGAGGAACTTTTAATGTCTGTAATTAGAATGTTAGAGATAGGGTGACTTAGACCAGTGCCACACAGTGAAAAATTGGATACTTACCATAATTGAAAATTAATCACTTTTCATTAGCAGGAAGGGATGCAGTTATTACTTTGAGTGGGCTGAGATGCATCATATGAATTATGGGCAAACAAATCCGTGTGGTTGAAGTTGGTGAGTTTGAGGCCAGCCTGTGCCAGGAGTTCCTCTGCTGACGTAATGTGCTGGATAATGAAAATTGGGGTGGTTTTGCTTGACTGGAAATTGCAGCCCAGAATTTTTTTGCTTTGCTGGAAGTTCTGCTGGAGAGCATCACTGAATTTTATCAGTCATCCCTCCAGTGCTGTTGTTTTAAACACCTATAATGCCAGAGGTAATCCAACAAATTTATGCAGCCCTGCCAGAAGGCTCTGAGCAGGTTTGAGCAGTGAGGGAGGGAATAAAGTGTTCTGGAATAACCTGGGAGTTTTGTTCTGTGGGCAGAAATGAAATGTGGATCATTAGCTGTTCTCTGACCCAGGCAGAAAATATCCCTGCTTATATCCTGGGATCCTATGGAAAGGGAGCTCCTCATCCCATGAAACACTGAAATCTCTGCACTTCAGCAAAGTTTGGTCTCCCTGGCAGATCCACTGTGGAGAAAGCAAGATTTTTTTTCCTGTTTTGGAAAAGATCTCATGTATTTCTTTTTAACCAGCTCTGCTCCCGTGCTGTGTGTCTTTGCTGATTGGATTTATGGCTTTAACCACCAGGTGTGGCCCCCTCTGCATTTCAAAGGTGGCATTTTATGCTCCAAAAATGACGTGAAAATGTCACCATCTTGCTCCACAATTCTCCTCGTGCGCCTGTCACCGATTCCAGCTGCCAAATACGAGGGCAGCAGGCAAAAAAAACCTGCTCCAGACGTTATTTTCCAAGCTGGAAATCGTTTTTTTGCCCAGGTAGGGATTTCTCAAACCCCTCCTGATTTTAAGAGTGATGAATGCTCCCCTCGTGCTGGCTCTGACAGCTTTGTCCTGCTAGGAGCTGTGGCTGTCCCTGTGTCCCCAAGAGCTGCACTGTCCTGGCTCTGCACCTTTTTCCCCTTTCATCAKCCCCAGCAAAGATGTGGCTGCTCACGACTGGGTGATTGATGTCAAACGTAGTAGCAGCATTAAATTTGTCTGAAATGGACAAAGAAAAGCATTATTCACTGCGAAAATCTTGTCTAAAGYTCCCATCTAGCCAGTGCTGCTCCTAAATTACATTTGTATGAATTTTAAAATGTTTTGTTGAATTTCRTGGCCCCGTGATTGTTCCCAAGGTCACGAAATCAGAAAGCTGGGAAGTGAGGCTTGTGGTGAAAAATGTGCCTGTAATATATCTTCATATTTGCAAATGTATTTTATTGCTGTCCATATCCTGTGAGAAAAATCCAATGTTCTTAAAAGACAAGCACTGCTTGTTATAGAGACACTTATTAATGTTTATTAGAAACTCATTTCACTAACATCCATGGCTTTATTGGAAGTTCCTTAAGTAGCAAATCCAATTTCCTTTCTTATGCTTGTGCTTACTTAATTAACATCAAAAATTGAATGAGGCAAAACAAAGTTTGATATTCATTTTAATAAGTTATATAAAGTTAGCATAATCTCATTGAGGCCATTCTTCATCGCTCCAACCGCAGACAYAAAGTGCCTTTGCAGCCGTTTGGGGTTTTACATCATATAGGTTAGATAACCTAGCAACTAATGAGAGAGCCAGGAGAGAAAGGAATTAATTTTMAAATAAACCTTTTATAGGCTGCATTCTGGGGAGGCAGGACTCGGTGTGTGCCTGGCAGGGAGATGGGGATGCTTGGACATGGAAAAGGGTTGGGTCCCAATCCTGGGAGGAGGCTTTTGGCAGGAAATCTTCAGAAAATCGTCAAGGAGCTGTACATTATGATGTTTTTTTATGGGATCAACCTTCAGAAAATCATCCAGGAGCCCCAGGTTGTGATGGCTGTGAGGACAGAAAGCAGGGATCTACAGGGATCTGCAGGATTTTTCCAATGACAGCACCTTTGGGGTGTGCACCATCCCACCCCGCAGTGATTTCAGCCCCACACGTGCACCAGCTTAAAGCTGCTCCTGCTGCACTCCTGTAAAAATATCCCCTGATCATGTGATGTCTGTTGACCTTAGAACAAGCGTTATCATATCGGAAAGTAATGATAAAAAAATCCCCTAGTGCAGTAAAGCTATTATAAGCTGGAGTGTTTGTGCCATTACTGGGGAATATGGTATTGATTTTTTAATAAATTATGCCATAACCTACATTTTGGCCTTAGGTTAAAATTTAACACCAGAAGCAGAGGGAAGGTGCAATGCACGGATATCAGAATGAATTTTACTCCACCCCAGACTTCAGCAGAAGCTTGAAAATCAGGAGTAGTCACCATTATTTGTGATGTCCCCTGTCCCCTGGCTCTGGGCAGGACTCCAGACACACAGGAGCAGATGGGTAACCCCAAACTCTGCTCTGTTTCTTTTCCAAGACTATGGAGGGTTCAAATGGAAATTGTGACTGTTCCTTGGCTATAAAATAATCTTGCTCCAGCAGTGCAGGAAACATCCCAGAGGAAGTTTTATGGAAGCAAAAGAAAGAAACCCCAACCCTACAACCATTGTGATATTTTGATATTTAAGTGAAACATTTTGTCTGTGGGAATGTCTAGAGGGTTTTCTTTATAAGCTTCATTGTTCAAATTTCTTCTTAATTTTGGAAGGAAAAATCAATTCCCTTAATACTTTAACTCTGTCTTTGTTTCAAGGAAGGAGAGTAAAATATTTAAGAGAGAAAGGAAGTTCTGAATTATCTTTGTAGTGGCTAAATATAAATATCCAGGTAAATTTTGAGCTGTATCTCAGGGAATTATGCAGGTGAATGGGAATGAAACCCAGGAGTGTTTGCCAGAAGCAGCTCTGTGTGTATCAACATTCAGCTCAGAGAGAGGTTGGGGAGGGACAGACATTTCTGCTTCGGATGGAGACCTGCTACTCCTGTGTTATAACATTTACTCCTGACTCAACTATTTCAAAAGCTGGTTTTGCCTCCCATTTTCCACCCATTTCCATCAAACAGCTGCTCTTTCTCTCATCATTCCCAGGAGTCATGGCAGTGGGATGTTTTCTAGGAGGTTCTGAGGATTTTGCTCCTTTACACGGACGTGTCATTGCATGGGAGAAAGATGCCATAAACAGGTATGAAATAATTGTTTCAAAATGGTGGAATCAATATTTATRTTTATATATGATGCAGGTGCTTGTGCTTATGCTTTCTCTCTTTGTGCGTCAGGGAGAATTGAGGTGTGCAAATACCATCACTGTGAATATTCTTSTCTCTGCACATGGCCCAGTTTGCAGCAGAAAGTTCATTAAAAACTGGAATTCAGATCTCTGAACTCATTCTCAGTGCCCAAGGAGGACAGGACACTTGGAAGAGGAAGTTGGTGAGGGATGCACCCAAATCTACCAAAAATATCCACATGATGGGAATGTGCAACAGTGTGAGCAAAAAAAGGGAATGAGAGATTCAGGAGAAGGAACTTTTCCAGAAGCAGAGCTGATGGTAGAACGGAGATGGACTCAGCAGCCCCACAAATGAAGGCACATTTCCTGTGGCACAGATATCTTATTAATGTTCTGGAATAAGGGATTGACTCTCCAGGAAAACATTTCCAGCAATCAGCAATCACGAATGTGTCTCCCCAAAACTGCTCCACAGATGCTTAGAGACTGCCCTGGAAAATTCGCTCCCTCAGAGGAGGAATAAACTCAGACAATTTTTAGATACTTACAAAAATATCCTCTAAGTAAAAAATTTAAAAGTCCCCATTAGTATTAAACATTTCCTTTTCATGCTGTCAGTGCTGCCACAGAAAGAGAAATGTACCTCAGCTTGGCTCAAGCTTAAATCCCCTCTTTTCTTGTACTCTTTAAATAGCAGATTGTCAGCTTAAGCAACTTGTTGCTGGTGATGTCTGTGATTTATGATCCATCTAAAAGAGTTGGGAATTTAATTTCTGTGTTTCATATCCTGATAAAAAYGCTGTGCTCTAATTCCTTGGCTTCTAGTTTTGAATTCTTTTGGGTGTATTGTGGTGGCTGTTTCAGCTTCCAAACCTCCTGGAACTAAACCTGGCTTTGGTGGAGCTACTCCCAACTTCCTGCACTCCTGGAAGAGAGGATGGAGGGGCTGTTGGCTTTAATAAAACCACAGATGCAGCCAAAATCAGGATTTTTTAGCCAAAATCAGGATTTTTCCCTTTAAGATACAAGAGCACCTGTGGAGCTGTGGTACTTTGAAATACCTGGCTGGAATATCTCAGATGTAGCACCCTAAAATTAAAAATCATGTTTGAAAATTCATATTAATTAAAAAAGCACATCTGAAGCCAAACAAAAAAAAAATCAATAGACTTACTCGTCCTTCCTCAGTTAAGTAACATAATTTGTTCAATTTGTTTTATGTCTCTAAGTGAAGAACCTTTTACTCACTTTGATTCATGGACAGAGGTTAGAAAATGGTGCAGTGGAAAGGAAATTAACATTTAACCTGCCCACCTGAGCTGATGTCTCAATGTGCTGCTGCTGTGAGTAAATTTTCCCAATAAACCAGACACGGTGTTTGTAATATTCATACAGCCACTCGTGCCTTCAGGAAAGCTCAGAGAGTTTTCTAGCTATTAGAGAWGAAATTAGGAAAAATAACCTGAGCAGGATGTGTTGCTGCTTGACAGAAATCTGAATTTTTCTAGTTAAAATGTAAGGGGTTACRCTGTTAGCCAGCACACCTCACTGCAACTTCACAGGCTTAAACCCTGACAGTGCCTGTGAAAATTGCTGATTTACAGTCTGGAGGCTAAAAGCTGGTTTTTTGTTTTTTTTTTCAGAATAGAGTTATTCAAGAAGAGGCAACAATAGAGCAAAACTGGCATTACCCCATATGCTTGTGCAAATTAAGCTTGAACTCTCCCAGTTTAATTAATTAATCCCAGTTTAGGTTCAGACCTATGCATGAGCAGCCTTGAAGCCTTCTACATGTTCTTCCATCCCTCCTAAAAGCACATTATAGCATGATTGACTACACCTTAGACAGCCAATGTGAAAAATATACTCAATATGATAACATATCCATAAATATAAAATAATTACAATAATATTTATAATATTTTGTTTATGCAGTGGCCAAGGTTYTTCCCCAACAAATGGCAGGTGGGAGACTTGGTATCAGAAAAAGAGTCACATCACTCGCTGAGAGAGTGGCTAATAGTTTAAAATAAAAGTGCAGAATACATTTTTGATTTCATCAGGAAGCCTGAGGATCCTTTATGTTGTTCCTCAATCTTGTTAGCACTTCATTATTCCTGTCAAACATATCTGCACTGCAGGCACAGTAAAGGTCAGCCCAAGGCATCTGAAGAACACCAGACACCTTTCAATTTTTGATTTTTGTTGATTGGTTTTGTTTTATTTTTCCAGAAGAACAAAGAGGGRTTGTGAGCCAAGCGTTCTACAACGCAAAGTGGAAAATTGAATAAAAACTACAAATCCAGCTTCTTTCCTTGCAAGCTACAGTTTGCCATCTCCACTGCAGAAACTTGTGGCTTTGTGTTTTGGACTGTCAGGCTGGAGGTACAGCTTTATTTATTTATTTATTTRTTTATTTAKTTATTTATTTGTGGCCATCATTGCCACAAATAAAGCAGTTGTAATACCCCATATCCTTGTTTCTGGCATCAGAGAGAGGATCAGACAAGAAAATGAGGGAGATGACCAGTTATAAAATCGGTTATAAAAGAAGAAAGCTGAGTAATAAGCTGTGAGGAGGAAGGAAAAAAAAAAGGCCTGCAGCAGTTTAATGGATATTTTGAGAAAATATTACAGGTTTGTTTTTTGTTTTTTTATTTTTTTTTAAGTTTGACAGACTGAGACAATGTGAATATTCTTGTCTCTGCACATGGCCTTTACTTAATGTGCTGGATAATAAAAATTGGGGTGTTTTTGCTTGACTGGAAATTGCAGCCCAGAATTTTTTGCTTTGCTGGAAGTTCTGCTGGAGAGCATCACTGAATTTTATCAGTCATCCCTCTAGTGCTGATCCTCCGGTGAGGATGTTTATGGTCTTTTTATATTCATGTTTTTGCCCCCTTCCTGGTAATAGTAGCCTAATCACAGAGTAACAAAGGTTCACAAAATCTGATTTCCTTGGAAATTTGAGGCCTGACTGCTTGGGAAATTGGGGAGGGTAAAGGAGCATATTGCTGAGTTTCTGAGAATGGGTGCAAGGTGGGACAGGGACCAGCTGCAAGCAGAGAKGCTGCCTATGGATTAAAACCCACAGTGGCTTGGGTTTACCCGAATATCTGCCTGATTTTGTGGCCTTCACCATCCTCCTTGGCTGTGCTACTGACTCTGTGCCTTATTAACCACGTGCTTTTGGAGATTAGGGTCAAGGGCTTGGTCCCAGTCCCTGACAGACCAGTTTAGGATTGCCCCAACAGTGTGTGACAGCCTTAAAATCRGGACAGCTGTCCCGTTAAAGACATTTGGATCTGCAGGGCCACAAGGCAGGGACAGCTCTCTGTCACCTTGGATGAGGTGTGTGGGTCCCTCCCCTCACTGTGCTGAAAGAAGAGATTTTGTATCTCTTTGTACRTTTTTAGGGTAGCGCTTGATATTCTGGGTGCAGGCTCTTACCGGTGCTTAYGGACCCAATTCCTACAGAAATGCTTTGAGGATGTGGAATGTAGGAAGCAAAAAAATAAGATAATGTTAARATACGAGGCAGTGGCAGCACCTTGTACTGTACAAACACATTTCTGTTTCAAATGGGTTTTGGTTTTGTTCCTTTGTAACTATTATTAGAACTAATTTCAAGATAGTAGCTTCCGATGCCTTTTTTCAGAGAGAGACGTGGAGTAAAGTACCTGTCTGTGGCAGGAAAGGGAAAAAAAAGAGAGCTACAGAATGGAGAATAATGGTGTTTGAACCAAAAGGAAAAACGCCGTGGATGTGCCGTTAGATGCAGCTTTTTTGTTTGCACTTCATTTGATTATCAGTGTTTTCAGCCATCTCACGCATTAATACAGCTCTGCAGGGAGGGGCAGGGTTCATAGCCTTTTCAAAGCAGCACTAATGAGTGCCTTTAACTTAATAAAATGATCATTTGCCAACTACTTACCATAATGTGAACTAGATGCTTTCAGTCCAGAGATTAAAAGGAGTTTTCTTTGCAAATGCGCTGTAGTTGCTGCTGCAGCATAAGTCACATCCATATATATATATATATATAAATATATATATATAATGTTCATTGGTGATTGTTTTTGAAATCTTGAGATCTCTTAAAATAGGTTGGAAGGAGTTGTTAGASTCTATATTGTTTCAATAATATATGGATTATCACTCTCTAAATACGCAATGACATAAAAGGCAATAATGCCTTTTATGGATCCCATGTGGCCTATTACACTAATGATCCATGAATAATGGGGTCACGGGATGAGTTTTGAACAGTGCCTTTCTTTGTTGGTTGTTTTTCTCATTTATTTACCCAGGAAAATTTAGTTTTAAGTATCTGCTTTTCAGCGAGGTCCTACCATTTAGGGAGTTTTCATGTGAGTTAATGGATGCCAAAGAGGTCAAGTGACTTCCCAAAGGTTACACGAGTCACTGAATTTGTCGAGGATAAAATACAAGAATCTCTGAGTTTTCTGTCTCTTGCTCTGCCTGATGCTAAAGCAGAGAGATTTGGGATCAGCACCACCTCCAATAAATCTCTGTTCCAGCTTTGAGGAGCTGTCAAAGCKTGGTGGAGAAATCTGAAGCTCCTGGAGCAACATTTCCCATATTTCTCAGGGAAATAACCAGATTTGAAGAAGTGATGCAAACCAGCTGCCTCGATCCCTGTGGCAGAAATTCTCTCTGAAATAAAACTAAACACAGAGTTAAATAAACACACAGAAGCTCAAACMCACAGTTTAGCCAGTGCTAATCCAGCACAAGAGTGTTTGTTTAGAATGATTTATGTTTCCTACCTTCCTGCAGCGGTGTTCCTTCCACTTCAACTGGAAAAACTCCACATTTTCCCTCTTGATTGAGGAGTTATGAGTTACCTCCTCCCGAGCTATGCCCATGTCCACTGCAAAAATGAGCTGAGCTACCTCTTGGTGCCTTGTCTCTCCTGATTTTGTGCGTATACAGAGCTCTGCAGCTCCAAAGGGTTKATTATTATTATTATTATTATTATTATTATTATTATTATTATTAYTAKYTACAGAATATTATTTCATGCATTTAATACAGCATAAAGCAATTACAGAATGTAAGGGACTACGGAAATGCAGAAAGATCTGCCTGGAATAATAATTCGATTCTGAAACTTTGTTGCTTATAGACTTCAGGGTAAAATTGTCGTACAACATTTGAGCTTTTAATGAAATTACTCCTGTTACTTCTATGCTAAATGGACAAAACCTACCTAACACGTGGAAAACTTTCCTTTAATTAGCAAATAATTTGTATTAGGAATGTAGCTGTCAAATTCTAATTCATCAAACAGTGTTTTGTTTATGTGTGCTTCCATATTTATACACCTCCAAGCTGGAAACCCTATCAGCTCTGAAAACACATCAGGTGAATGCTGCTGCTCGTGGGTGTGGAAMCATTCCAGAATATTCCTGAGGAATCAGATATCTCTGATCTGACCGTATTTCAGTGCTGCTGATGCCTGGTGCTGGCTGGAGCCCACTCAGGGAAAGGGGCCGAGGCCACTGAGGGTGTTCGGGCTGTTCCAGGGTGGTAAGAGGTCACAGTTAATTAATTAATTAATTAATTAATTAATGTCACTTATGATTCCTTAAGCTGTGCCTGCACTGTGAATACTCACTGTGTAAATACTGTGTGAATACTCACTCAGTGTGAATACTCACTGTGAATACTCACTGTGTGAACACTCACTGTGAATATTCACTGTGTGAATACTCAGGGTGTAAATATTGTGTGAATACTCACTGTGTGAACACTGTGTGAATTCTCACTGTGTTAGTACTCACTGTGAATATTCACTGTGTGAATAATCACTCAACATTCACTGTGGGAATATTCGCTGTGTAAATAGAATGAGAATACTCACTGTATGAATAACCACTGTGAATACTCACTGTGTGAATACTCACGATGTAAATCCTGTGTGAATACTAATTTTGAGACTACTCACTGTGTGCATACTCACTGTGTGATTACTCACTGTGTGAATACTCATTTTGAGAATACTGTGTGAATACTCACCATGAATACTCACTGTAAATACTCACTGTATGAATTCTCACTGTGTGAATAATCATGATGTAAATACTGTGTGAATACTAATTTTGAGAATACTCACTGTGTGAATGCTCACTGTGTGAATAATCACTGTGAATACTCACTGTGTGAATAGTGATTATTTGTGAATAGTGGTTATATGTGTGAATACTCACGGTGTTAATACTGCACAGTGTGAATACTGAGCAGTGTGAATATTCACTGTGTGAATACTCAGGGTGTAAATATTGTGTGAATACTCACTGTGTGAACACTGTGTGAATTCTCACTGTGTTAGTAGTCACAGTGAATACTCACAGTGTGAATAATCACTCAACACTCACTGTGGGAATACTCACTGTGTAAATAGGATGAGAATACTCACTGTATGAATAACCACTGTGAATACTCACTGTGTGAATACTCACGATGTAAATACTGTGTGAATACTAATTTTGAGAATACTCACTGTGTGAATGCTCACTGTGTGAATAATCACTGTGAATACTCACTCTGTGAATGGTGATTATTTGTGAATAGTGGTTATATGTGTGAATACTCACGGTGTTAATACTGAACAGTGTGAATACTGAACAGTGTGAATACTCACTGTGTGAATACTCACTGAATACTCACCGTATGAATACTCACTGTGTGAATACTCAGTGTGAATACTCAGTGTGAATACTCAGTGTGAATACTCACTGTGTAAATACTTAGTGTGAATACTCAGTGTGAATACTCACTGTGTAAATACTCACTGTGTAAATACTCTGCTTTTTGCCCCTTGTCCTGGGCTCTGAGCCAGCCGAGGCTGCTGCTCTCTGTAAGAGCCGAGTGCCCCCAACCACGTTCCTCAAAAATGGATTTGAGAGCTGTGGTGCTGAGGAGAAGTCTCACAAAGCCTGGCTGCACACATTGCTGATCAAGGCACTGCCTTTAAAACAGTTTGGCTCATAATTATATCTTTACAGCTAACTGGGCTATCCAAATGATTTTCCCCTYTCCCCCTCCCCAAGCCTACTGACCTGTGGCTAATGAGATTTGTGTTTCGATTAGTTGTAGAACATAAATTAACTAATCAATGAGAATGGATTCGCATCCTTTCTTGTAAAAGAGCTCTGCTGCAGTGATCTGTATTTAATATTCAAATCAATTTCAAATTCTCAGGATGATTCTGCTAATATGGCAGGCTGGGACTGGCAGCATCTGTATCCTCGCCGCAGCCTGTAAATATGGGATGTTTATGGAATCGCCCACTGACCTCCAAAGCCTTCTCTGGTCTCATTGATTTACTATTTCACTTAATAGTGATGATGAGAAGCTTAGGGGCTGGCAATGAGGCTGGCAAAGGCACAGCAGAGAGCATTTTCCCCCAATTTCCACGAGCGTTAAGGCTCAGTAGAAGTCCCAGGACTTTGAATAATGCTATTTTGGTTTTGGTGTGAAAATTTTGGGTTCCTTTTATTCTACCTCAAATTTCCCCTATTCTAGGGATGAGGGGAAAATCTGCTCATTACCAAAAAGCAGTTTTCTAAGGATGAGGTTCTTTCATTTTGCTTTCAAGGTAGAGAGWACTTTATCTTTTGCCTTGCTGTAATTGTCTCATCTGTACAATTAACCAGCATCTTGGCATAAAAATGTGAAAATTTGTACAGTCTTCAAAGCATCTGTGGCCTTTATGGTACAAGTTCTGTTAGTACTGAAGCCACAGAAAATTAAATGTTCCCCAAAGAACTTCCAGATGTGTTTTATTCTAATAGGGTCATTATACAGTAAATTAAAAAGCAGGGTAAATGGAACTGTAAAATTTAAATTAGTCTAAAACCACATCTCTTTGCTTTGAACATTCATTTGTGGGGTTGCATTTGCAATAAATGTGAATTAGGCAGCTGCAATAACTGTTAATCATATATTTATAAAATAGTAATGAGGAAATGAATAGCAGAGTAAGACAGCTGCACATTTCTCTAATAGTATGTCAACTGTGAACATAATAAGATGTAGAAAATTGTTTGGTGTTATGCTGATAATGCAGCTGAATGTAAGAGATCACTTCAACCTCTTAACTTTACAGGAAATTATATATAAAATCCATAAAAAGCCATAATAATACATTAGGCCTCTGAATTGTAGTCAATGTTTTTCTTTGCTTTGATTTTTCTGAAATGGGCCATACTTTTCCCAAAGTAATCTGCCAAAGATCACTGGGGCTTTTGTTTCAGACTGCACTTTGTCCACCATCCTGCAGTTTCATTTAAAAGATAGTGCTCCTGAAAGCCAGAAGTGATCCAACTTCCCTGCTCCAGAAATGTTCCCACATCCCTCTCCGTGCTGAGTTTTGCCAGGTTTTGAGCATCCCACCTCTGAGCCTTGAAGGGGTTATCACTGCTGAAAGCAGAGATTCGATTCAGAGCCCCACAGAAGGTATAGCAAAATGGGAAATATTAATTTGACATATATATTTTCTCTAATGATATCTATAATATATATATTTATATATGTATTATATAATTTATTTATTTTCTATATTATCTATTATCTATTGTCTATTAATTATCTATTATCTATTATATATTATGCATTACATAACATTTATTATTTATTATTCATTATATATTTACTATATATTTTATAATATATAATATATCCCATATGTATTATATATTGTATATTATAGTTGATATTTTATATACTACATATTATATATTATATATATTAAAGAATTTATATATTTTACATATTTACTTTTCTCAAATATATATCTGTATCTATATATCTGATAGATATATAGATATAGATATAGATATATAGATATAGATATAGATATAGATAGATAGATAGATAGATAGATAGATAGATAGATAGATAGATAGATAGATAGATAGATAGATATAGATGATATAGATGATATAGATATAGATATAGATATAGATATATAGATATATTTGAGAATAGCAAACTGTTGTTGTCACAGCCTGAGGGCATCTGTCTGTCTTTCCCAGCCATGGTAAAATTATAAAGAGCTCAAGATAATTGCAAAAAACCCAAGTCAAGCCCAAGAAATAAATGGAAATCTTTGAGCAGCCCTTCAGCTCTGCCCCCGTGCCAGGTGCTGCTCACTTGCACTGGCGGTTTTTAGCCAGCCTTAATTGAATTTTGCAACAGGATTGGGGTGAAGAGGAGAATTACAAAGCTAACAGGAAAAAAATTAGGCAAGTGCTGGGCTGCAAACAGCCAGGCAGGGAATAGGTGCTAAATGTGTAATGGGAAGGCTGCCACAGGAAATGTCACTTATCAAAGTGGCAGGACTTTGYGAGGAAAAGCAAGAGAAAGAAATGAGGGACCCAGTCCCAGCACTGGCTGATGCTGCTGTGAATAGTCCCWGGGATTTAATCAGCTCTTGGCTGGGATGTGGCTTTGCAAATTGGGTTAAAACCCCTCAGTTTTTACCCACAGCTGCAGGTGCTGGGAAGAGCTCAGGGGGAAACATGGAAGTGCCTGACCCCCAATGCAGCATCACAGCAAAGATCCCAGCTTTGCTGCCAAATAAACCCATGTGTCCTGGAAAAACATTACAGAACACATAGTGAAAACATATGTGATCTGATTTTAAATGGTATGATTTTGCTGTAAAGTTTTGTCTGGTTTTACTACTCATGTTTCTTGTAGTACCTCATTGTGACGTATTTTTGATTTTTTCAACCACTTACATTTTGAATGACGCCCAACCAGCCCCCTCTAATTTTTTAAAATACAGACAGAAAGGGAGACTGAAGATCTTGTAATCATTAATTTCCCAGACKAAAAGCCTTTCAGGACACAGAACCCATAGCAGACTTTGAAAGTCAGTCAGTGAAGGGGGAATGAGCCCTCTCTGGGCAGAAAGGAGGAATTTTCAATTAGTCCTGTGTGTTTAAGGGTGATGTGAGGGGCCACCAAAGATCTGGGTGGCCTGGCCAAGGTCAGGAGCTCTGCAGCACCATCAGTTCTGCTGGCCTTCTGGAAAACCTTTCTAGCCACCCACTGGACAAAACCTTTAGCCTTCATCAAGCTGTTTGCTTTAATACACAAGGCTTTTATGTAATTTTTTTTTTCTTTCTTTTTTTTTTTTTTTTTTTTTTTTTTTTTTTTTGGTTGTGAGGTGACACAAATCTTTTTGGCCATCTTAAAAACTATAAAGCTATTGCACAGTGGCCAGATAGGAGCAGAAAGTGTCCTTGGTGTAACCTTATCAAAGGAAATATTGCTCACACAACACCACCACGTTTTCCTGAGCTCTCAGGAGAGGCAGAAGGAGGGACACGGGATACAGATGGAGAAATAGATACAGAGATGTGTCCAGGTCGAATTCATCCTATAAAATTTTGGCCTCCTACTTGCCAAAACAAAGCAAAAAATTGTTCTTATTAAACAGAAATTAAAGGGTAAGCAATGGAAAATGGCTTGTTTTCAAATCTTCCCCTYTTTTTCTTCCTTCTTTGAAACAGGCGGTTCAATTCTCCGGGAGAAGCAAAGTTCAAGCTCTCATTTCCCACTGTACATTTCTGTGTTAGTGCCTCACAAAATAGCAGTTCATTTCTGGAAATCCTATTACTGTCCACACTCAAGCAGCAACTTTAACAGATACATCTGTTACCTGGCAGCTTCTTCCTACAACTCCCACCTCTGAGAGTTAAAGCTTATAGTTTTAAAAGGAAAATTGAAATAGCCCAATTTTGAACAACKCACATTTTGGGGGAGAAAAAGAGCACATGCCACTGTCAGCTACAAGAGCCTCATCTTGCTTTGCTTTCGGGTCTGGGCAGATAGAGAAAGCAGAGTGGTGCATTATCATTATCTCAGAGATGTTTATTTGGTGTGTGGACACTCAAGCAAAGAACTAATGCAATCAGAAAGTTAAAATATATGGGCTGGAAATACAAATTCATTAGACGTACACAAAACCTATGCTGCAGAGGATCTGCCACTGAAATTAGATTCTGACAATTATATGGATGCTCTGGTTGAGATGATATATGATTTGCTCACTTTGTGCCCTGATTTAATTATTGCAAAAGACGTGTGGAGTTAGGACCCTGTGGTTTTCCTGTGACCCTGAGTGGGGTTGGTCCATCTGTACTTGGTGTTTGCTGCCTGAAAGGTTTTTGGGTTTTTTTTTATATGTGTGTGTGTGTGTGAAATATGTATTATTTTATTTTTTAACGTGAAATTAGTATGTGTTTGCACCCAGTGGAGCTGATGCAGATCTTTCCACTGAGCTCAGCAGGGCTGGGCCTCCCTCCTTCCCTGCTCATCACCCTGTGAGATGCTCCTCATGGAAACCTCACGTTTTGCCATTCGGGATCCAAAGCAAATCTGGGTCCCCCCAGGCTGCTCCCAGCCAATTCCAGGTGATTTTTACCTGTGCAGGAGCAGAGCCATCATTTTCCTTCCCATCCTGGGCCAGCAGAAGAATGTGCTGGGTCTCCACCCCCTCTCTCATTTTGGGATGCCGTGGTGGTGCTGAGCTCAGCTGGACCATTCTGAGTTTCTGGAAAYTTCTTCTCCCTCCTGGCCATCCTTCCAAGGGACATCACCAGTGACACTATGCCAATCACATGGTGAAAGTGTGTCAAGATCTGCAGACATTCCCATGAATCCTGGATGGAATCCTTGCTCTGGTGGAAACCCTGCTGGTACCAAGAGCGTCTCGGCTCCTCCTCACACCTCACCTTGCCTGATGTTTATTATCAGTATTTATCCATGCTTTGAACATGGCCATGTGTTCAAAAAATGCAGCATCAGGCACGAGCATTTAGGCAGAAAAATGATGGTGACTTGTCTGTCTGAACATTGAATACTTTTTAAACCCCCCCCCCACCAACTATTAAAATGGAAACGTGATTTGATAACTTCTTACAAATGCAGTAAATGCCACTTCTTCCAAATGAACACCAGCGATCAATTTAATTTATCAAATAAAATGATTAAATTGCCGTTATTGTGGTATCATTATTTTATGGCTAAAACCTTTTAAAATGTTAATTATTGTGCCCCTTCAAAAGCTTTCATCTTGCCTGACTTTGCTCTTATACAAAAAAGTGTCTCCTGGTTGTGACTTGCAAATTGAATGAAAATTCATGCTTTACCTTTCCTCTCTCTCTCTCTGTCTCTCTCTCTCTTTTTTTTTTTTTTAACACCTGCAACTGTTCTCCTTGGCTGTAATATTTATATGAATTTAACTTTAATTTTTCTCTGCTTTCATCTTCTGAATTAGTCAGTATAAAGCACAGATCACTCCTTCTCTGCTGCCTTCCTGTTTATTTGCTTTAACAATAGATTCATTAACTAGATTTTGGTGCTCAAGCTATGCGGACACATCCATTTCAAAGGAGGCTTTAATGGCATTTCATATTTTTCTACATTAAGGAAGATTAAAGTATATTACAATACCCTTTACTGCTCTATTTTCTTCATTTTAGAAGTGGTCAGTTTTTAAATTTTTTTTCTCTCTTTCTTTCATCTGCAGTGTTCAATAAATTGTCCAGGCCTTTCAGATGATAGTTCCAGCAAATTGAGTTCCATATTACAACTCTGAACCATTGTTTAGCCCATCATCAGTCAGATAAAGCACTCCTATTCACACAGGACATCAAAAGAACAAATATATGTTCAAAGTGGCTAAAAAGATTACTGTGACTTGGATATATCATTTTGTTAATTGTTAGTGATTATTCTGCTGGTTTAGAGGTGGTGAATTTGCTGACTCCCAGCTCGTGCTTGTGATGTAATCAGAGGGGAATATATAGATATTCACGGCTGGAAATTACACCATTCAAAAAGGGTCAGGTCTATCATCTTCTAATAGCTGAAGGTGGACTAATAGCAACATTTTAATAAGAAGAAAGGTGCAGGCTGATGTCTTCATTTCCCCTGTGTGGGAAGGCGTGAAGCGCTCCGGGGAATTTCAGCYGATCAATCCGAGGGTGCTGGTGGGTGCTGAGCCAAATTCAGCCCTGGTTGGGCTCTACCTGGACCTCCCCAGCGAGATTTGGGGCTGTGTGTATGGTGGGAATGGCTGAAGGGAACGGATTTGGGTGCTGTTCCTGCAGAGAGAAGTTTGGGTTGCGTGTGTTTAATGCTTTTGGCTCTGAGCAATCCCCCAGAAATCGCTGGGGATGCTCTGAGCAATCCCCCGATGTGTCTGTCCCCAGGTGTGATGGGGAGGGGTTTTAGAGGTGGCAGACACAGCTACAAAACCTCCAAAATGCTGATTTGACCAACTCCCAGGGTGGGGAGAAACAATGGAGCATCCATCCCCGAGTTAAAGCCCCGGAAAAGGAAAAAGAAATAACCCCACCTGAATTTCCAAGCACTCGTGTTTCCCCTGCAACCACTGACACTTGAGCAYCTCAATAAAAACATGCAGATTCTCATGAAACGAGCACTTTGCAGKTTTCTGCTCTTCAGAGGTAATTTCGGGAATCTTGCAAATGTGAAAAGCTTAAAGATGGAATTTGGAACAGCTGCTGCCCGCAATTGGGGGCTGCATTTCTTTGCTCGTGTATTTTACCCCGCGCTGGGTAAAATGGGAAGGCAGCACTGAGAATGCCTGAGCATATGTGAGGCTGGAAGACAGATTTTTCCAACAGAACAATTGCAGGGTGTAGGTTTTAGGTAGCCTCGTTCTCTCAAAAGAAGAAAGAAAATAATGGAAAACTGTAACATTCATTTGGAGGCCTCAAAGGCATAAAAAACCCAATTCCAACTGTTATAGGTCCCTGCAGGAGTCTACAAAGGAACTAAGCTTTTTAAGTAAGAAAACTAGATTTTGGCCCAGAGGGCCCTGTCATTGCTGCTTAATAGATGAAACTCTTTTGATACAAATATGCTGTTTACTTCTCAGCTTCAGCTTTCATAAAATATAACCTTTTTATGATTTACGACCCCTGAAAAAGTGCAGGATGGATTTTTAGCTCTGAATTGGTTGAATGTCAACAAGAAAAATATAGATAACATATAGAAATAGCAGGGTGTTAATGCCACACAAAATGATGAAATTATTTTTGTTTAGAAAAGTTAAGTTTGTTCTTAAAGTTCTTCCTGAGYGAAACTGAGGAAAGGGTTTGCTGGTAAAGCCATGGGAGGTGCTCTGTGATGTGGCTTCAGGGAGGAACAAACTCTTCAGGTTGTGGTGGCTGCTCAAGTAACCACTTCAGATTCATTATTTAAACAAGAAATTCAAGTTGAAAGACTTGTTGCAAATTTAATTTATATAAAGGCTCTTATTATTTGTAGTGATTATCGAAATAAACCAGAAATTATCAAAATTGAAGTAATCTCCCTTCTTTATTTGCCCATCCTATTTTTTTTTTTTTCTTCTTGACAATCATATTGATGCCTACAAGCTGTAACATCTAGACAGGTTTTAACAGATTGGTCAGTGATTAAATAGAAACCCAAATAAAATGTTAGTGCTGTAAAATGGAAAATAAATGCTGGAGCTTTGAAGACTGAGACACAAATGTAAAGATGAGAGAAGAGCTGTTGCCAAGAGGATTGCACATTTTTTTTTTCACTGTTTTCCTCTTTGTGTTATCTTTTTTTGCAGCTTCTTTGCTTGGCATTARCAATGTGCTTTGTTTTTCAGGTGGCTTTTTTCGTGTTGTTTGTGAACCTGCTGAACAACAACACAAAAAAAAATGTTGATTTTTCTGGATGCTTGGGGAAATAGCCTGATCCCAGACAAATTGCCCAGGAAGTCTYGGAAATGACTTAGCCTGCCACAGAGGCAAGGTTGTAAAAATTGAAAAGGTTTTCACTTTTGACTCTTCCAACTATTGCAGAAAGAGACATTTGCTGGTGTATGGTCTCTGAAAACTGTCACCCAGCAAATTAAAATAACAAAAATATCCATCTGTGAGCCCTTACACATCCAGCTCTGCTCTGTCACAGGGAATTAATCAGCCCTGGTGTGTATGGAGTGCTCAGCAATGGTGGTTGGTACCCAGCACCTGCAGGGCTTTTGCAGAAAATTTCCACAGGTATTGGTGCTGGAAAACACAAAATTCCTCTGGTCTGGAAGCTCCCTGCTCATGCATCACACAGAAAATAAGAAAGGAGCCAAAATGGATAGAAAGGCATGGGAAAAGCAGGGATGCTGGGGATTATCTCTCCTTCACTGCTCCTTACACAGCTCTGAGGATTTTCACTGGGTCTGGGACGAGAATATGACCTGGAGCACTGATTACCAAATCTGCCCAGGACAAGATGTTCTGCAGGTGTCCATGGGACTCTGGGGCCCTGTCCTGGAGCAGGGCACCTCTCTTGGTTAAAACTCTGAGTTGTGAGGCTTGACTTTCCTGTGGGTGCTTGAAATGATCAGGATGAGCTGTCTCCTTTCCTTTATTGACTTCTGAAAAACTGTAATTTAGGCCCATGACTGAAGTTCAGTGCATGGCTTAAAGGCTCACCTGCATGGCTCAGTTCATTTTTAGTCAATCAATCAATCAATCAATCAATCAATCAATCAATCAAGCAATCAATCAATCAATATCTGCACAGAGCTTTAAACAATTCCATGAAAGAGGAAGGGACACAGACAAAGCTGAGCATCACCCAGATGTTCAGAGTTCCTTGGGAACACAGAATCTTTGCCTGAGGGGATCTGCAAAAGCACCAAACCAAAGAAATGCTGCAGGTCTGGAGCTGTATTTGGAGATGAGAARTACAGAAAACTTCAGCTAAAACTAATTTAGAAACATTAATTTCCACTTGGAATATCT